>NW_026728943.1:300000-407250 GCF_030272615.1 Cryptomeria japonica
TTGATGTTCTCAATTAGTTATTATCTGTTTAGCTTTTCTTCATAAGGCACAACCATGTGGTGGTTATCATATCAGGACAACCATCCATGACTTTCAAAGTAATTGATATTTATTCCTACACCTCACACTCATAAGATTAATAATGAAATGACATTTATGATTCATCAAATGCTAACAAAGTCTAATCAGATTTCAACTTCAGGATGTATACAACATATCATATTCAACTTCAAGATGCATACAGCTTACCATATTCAAGCTCATGCCAACCACCACTTGGATATTGTTATATATTGATTAAAGTACAATATATGTAATAAAACCATATAGTCTTACAAAAAAGCCATCATAGACCATCTATGTTGATTAAAGTATAATTCATTTGTAACAGGGGCACACTCACAATCTGAAGTTGCAAAGTCCTGTGGGAAGCATCAAATTAGAAATTTACTAATCTGACTCATATTACTGTCAAAAGCATCAAAGATGCTACTGATAGAGAACACCATGCTCCATTGTGGAGAGAATATTAGGTGCATTTGATGTCAGCGTCTGAAAATGAAACAATGTTATTCAATTGCCAAAATCTAACTGACTTTATTTTATAAACCATTAATGAATAAAAATAGACAAGGTTACCTGAGTGAAAGTTTGATGACTACCTTGACTAGTAGGTGTTGATGTTGAAGGCCCAACATTAACAAATGTCAAATGTCAAATGTTTGATTCAACAGACCACCTTGACCATCAATGTCAAATGTTTGATTCAATAGATCATCTGTCATGACAATTTGATACACTGCAAATGTGTCCTGGCCACATGCATTTGAATCATCTTCATGATAATAAACACAACAAGACCCACAATTTAATCTCATTAATGCACAAAGGAATATGTACCATCACCAAGAGAGGGTCTTGTCAATGACGAATGATCTAGCATGAACTTGTATTTTTAAGAATTGTTAGTCTACACATAAAATGCATGGATGAACATAAAGGATTTATGACAATCACTTCAACTGAAATGCATGATAATAAATGAAAAGGTGGGATTATATACCATAAAAATAC
This sequence comes from Cryptomeria japonica, assembly GCF_030272615.1. NCBI lineage: Eukaryota > Viridiplantae > Streptophyta > Pinopsida > Cupressales > Cupressaceae > Cryptomeria > Cryptomeria japonica. The sequence continues at coordinate 301,075 of NW_026728943.1, forward strand.
ATCCCTTCGAATTATATCAACAGAACCCACTATGTTGATGCAAAAATCATAATGTGATACTGTTGTATATCATAAAAAAAGACCTTCATGAGCATAAAGGTTATGCGATAATTATATCATAAAAATATAAGGAAGTTAAGTAGCGGAAACAACTTCCTACGCTAACCTTGAGAGGAGGGTAATGCAAAACTTTTTCAGATCGTTACAATAGTTACAGAAAACAGAAATAGATATAATAGCATTCATACCACAACAAAGTGATTTACGTGGGGAAAACCCTTTCGGGAGAAAAACCCCACCCTCCAAAAGCAGCTCAATATTTTATTCAGCAATCAAAAACAGATTACAACATACTTGTAGAGCAAGCTCTTAGCAGGAGTACCACTAATCAGAGATTCAGAGGCAACTCAATAGCCATGAGACTCTTACACACAACCTCTATCTCACACACCTCATAAATAGGAGATACAATACAAGAAACCGTCAAACGGTATTACAAAACCATGGGCTAAAACCACCCAATAAGGTGTAGCCGACCTTATCTCCCTTCTATGACATGTTAAAGCACACATCAACACGTGTCGCTCCCTTTTACAACTCATTTATGTATCCGATACAAATTATTTTTCCTATTTCAGGAGTACAAACTTCCGGAGGCCATAACTTGAGAATCGGGTGTCCGATTGACGAACCGTTTGAAGCGTCGAAAAGCTCACGAAGTGCTCTATCACCTAGTAACCCGCTTTGCCAGTTACGACCACTTTTCAGGGCGTTTTGGAGCCTCTAAAGTCCCCAAATTTAAGTTTAAACATTTTATTGCACCCCTCCAAGATGAAAACTTTAATATCTTCAAAACTAGCTGTGACCTTGCGACGCAACTTTACTGGAATGCTTATCTAGCCAACCAGAAACTTCAGGGAGAGTTTCGCACCATTTCGTGCTCAAATGAAAACTTACTATAAATAGTAACCTCACATAAATGCAAGGTTGAGACACCATTTTTTCCAACAAATCTCCCACTTGTCGAACACCTTGCATGAGCGGAAGGGAATGTCAACACAATGAATCAATTGCTAGGGGCCATAAGGCCCATAGACTCTGAACACCATCTGAACTTCTCTATGCTCACAGCCTTAGTTAAAGCATCTGCAACATTCATCAAAGTTTCCACCTTAACCAGCTTCACCCTACCATCTTCGACCATATCTCTAACAAAATGATACTGAACATCAATATGTTTGGTCCGGGCATGAAATGTCGGGTTCTTAGCTAGGCTAATTGCACTCTGACTATCACAGTAAATTGTCACTGTACCTTGTTTTATTCCAATATCCGAACACAATCTCTTAAGCCAAATGGCCTCTTTACAAGCATGAGTAGCTGCCATATACTCTGCTTCAGTAGTGGATAAAGCAACCACAGCCTGTCGCTTACTCATCCAACTAATTGCACCACCAAACAAAGTAAACACATAAGCACTGGTGGATCTTCTACTATCAATATCACCTGCCCAATCTGAATCCACATAACCATAGATATCAAGGGAAGTCATGTCTCCAACTGAATTACCATGATAACACAAAGAATACTCTGAAGTACCCTTCAAATATCTGAACCTTTGCTAGAGTCCTCACTGCCCCTACAAAAATAGGAGCTTTGGAACAGGGTATAGACATCCATAAAACCATAGAGGATAAAGGACTTTTGTCAGATAAGTCATGGATACAGAGCAAGGGAAGGTTTTGATTGGAGGCATTTCATGCGAGACCAAAGAAGAAACCCTAAAAGATTAATTTAAGGCATACAAGGAAGTGGCAGAGACTGTTATAATGAGAGACAAAATGGCTAGAGGAGTTAGAGGAACGTTGCAAGCTTAAATTTTTGTCTCTGACTAAGAAAATATCAAAATTTAATTGAAGAATTCTGGGGATACAGTGACGATAAGAGAACAAGAGAAACTTACCCACCACCATGAATGGAACTTCGAAGGGTTTAGCAGCAAGGCTGCATGAAACTATAACGAGAAGATTTTAAGCCTCAAACCCTAGCTTTGAAACTGAGCTTCTATGAGGTGAACAAGAATTAGGGCAAAGATTGAGTAATAATAATAATTATTTCTGGACGAGGTGGTGGATCGACATTGTAGGCTGTTGAGAAGTTGAGAAGTTTCCCGAAGCTTAAATCAACCTTATTCAGATTTAGCTATGCTTCAAGTACCTTCTAGAACTTTTAGCAAAACATTTGTTAAAAAATAAAAAGCTAAAAAATACTGTAATCTGGTTGGATAGCCAAAAAAGTTTGTTTTTTATAAAAAAAAATTAATGGCATCATCCAATCATAATTAGAGAAAATGATTTATTGTTAATAATTAAATATTTTTAATATTAAAACATTTGAAAAATAATAAAAAGCTAAAAAATATTGTAATCTGATTAGATAGCCAAAAATTATTTTTGCGTCCAACGGATGCTATAGTTACCTGCTTGTCGATAGGAACTAAAAACGATACTATCTCGCAAGTGCTTTACAAGCACTATCTGCCACACTTGCATTGTGCAACATATCCTCACATCGCTTTTAACATGATGACTCAATGGATCGATAAAGGTTCATTCAATATGAGACATTATGTGTTTAAGTTCGATGTGTCTTAATAATGATTGATTTGTAGATATTTAATGAAGGCTGTGAATGATAATACACTTAGAAACTCGAAGAACTAAAAGAGGGCATTCAATGATGTAATTCACACGTTGGAATTGTACGCAATGCAAGTTATTGAATTAAAGCAATGCACGAAGGAGAACATCGATAATACAAGCAAAAACATTTAATGGCACCAACTCACACGATAAAGTCTTGACCATGATTGATGCAAACATCAAATGAAAAGGTTTAAATATGGATCGGAAGGCATTAAATGAAGATGATTGCCTCTTTATTAAGCCGATAGGCTTTTTGTATGGGTTTTTTTAAGCCAGAAAAGTGTCAGTATCTTGAAAAAAGCTTTCCGCCCACATTTCCCGACTGAAAAAATGTTTTTCTGCCATGTATGTTGCCATATTCAATATGCTCGCACCTCGAAAAGAAAAATATGCTGCAATGCGTACTCTTTGCCACTCTGTAAATTTATTGTCATTGATGGTTGCGGCTGCTTCATTCTTGTTCGTATCATTCCCATTTATGGCTCTGTCTGGTTCATTATTTTCATTTTTGGAGAAGCAAATATTGTCTCTCCTTCTTGGTTTTGCAGAAGAAAACATTGTCGGTCCTCTGCAATTTGCACCTGCTAGGTTTTTAGAGTTGCGATTTAATCAACCTCTTGGCTATCTATATTGTTTGGGGATTATCGGTGGCAGGTATCGTCTTTGCAACTGCGCATAAATTTTTTTCCCTTCATAGGCTCTATGCAATGTGCATCTCCATTTTCAAGAATGTAACTTGGTTCTTTTACCCTTTGTTGCCTGCAGATTTTGAAGGCTGGCGTTCTTGTTTTTTCGTTGCATTGCATTTTCCACCCTATGGAGACTTCAAAAGCTCAACTCGACGCTCACATCTGCAGGTCACATTTCAAAGATTCACATATATAGGTCTGGGATTTTTAAACTTTAATGGCTTGTTGTGCACTGTAAAATGCTATTGGGGTTTCATTGTGTGCTCCTATGTTTTCTTCGTCCTGCCTTTCGCATATAATGTTGCTTGCTGCAATGGGTTTTCCTTTTTCTGTTTAAATGTCTTCCTTTGCTCATAGAATTTGGAATTCACATGATATGTGTTATGTATTCCTGCTCTTCTAACTTCTTTTATCGTCTACTGTAGAGAGCTTCGTGATACGGTTTCTGGCATAGTAATGAAAATATAGTTGTAAGATTGCCAAGATGATACATTCACCTCAACCTAACTGAACTCATTCTTCAAACCGTTCCTTCGAACCGGAGCAAAGAAAGGGAAACGTCGTTTTCCCCGTAACTTTCTCCCACAACAACCTTTTATGGGAAGGGAGACGTAGCCCTCTATGTTGCTATTGAAATATTGCTATTGCCCATTGTTCTTTCGAATCCTTGCCAACCATCCCTGGCATATGAAGCGAGATAGATATTTGGATAAGGTCAAAGACTAATTTTATCTGTGACTTTCATCGTTGATACAAGGAAATCGGTTTTTGCGAAGTGAAAGCTCTAATTCCATTTCCTTGACCCCAGCAGTGCATGTAATCGCTAACAAACGTATATAAATAGGCCTCAATCTGTAAACCCAATATCCTGTGAACCCATTAAATTCCAATGAGCATTAAAATTCCATTCAAACAAATGCGCAATCCAAACAAATTCCCATGGCTGTAGTAATTGCAGTGATAAAGAGAAAAAACCGCAATATGAACACTTAAATACAAATATCCACTGCAATTGTAGAATCAAGCACCTCTTCAGACCACGTAACGAAATGTCTGTTTGTTTCCTTGTCGGGATTCCCATAAAACTTTGGGTGAATAGAAGAATTCATCGTTTCATACATCACATACATACATCCACTTCCTAATTTTTTCACAATCTTGCATCATCCTAGATATATGGAGAAACAATCTCATCCAAATATAGTGACCATGTAATATTCGCAGAATCTAGTGACTTATATCAAATATGCATGTATGGGTGTATACAAATTTATGTATGTTGAGATGGGTGTGAAGAGCGCCAAATGTATTGGCTCAAAATACACTTACAATGACCAAAGACTTGACTGTAGGTTGCTTTAATATGCCTATCAATTTCATAGTTAAAACAATAAATCCTTGCATTCAGGTCCATCACACTTTTCATTCTGACAGATACATCTACCTGGGGGCTCATAACATTCACGTGACAATTTACAGTGGTATGCTATGTTATTATTAGATTTGTTACTTTCTACAAGGCTCTTTATGCCTTTGTTTGAATCTTGTCTCCTTTTATTGGCAGAATCTAGCGACTTATATCAAATATGCATGTATGAGTATATACAAATTTATGTATGTTGACATGCGTGTCAAGAGCACCAAATATATTGGTTCAAAATACACTTACAATTACCAAAGACCTGGTTGTAGGTTCCTTTAATATGCCTGTCAATTTGATACTTAAAACAATAAATCCTTGCATTCAGCTCCATCATACTTTTCATTCGGACAGATAAATCTTCCTGGGGGCTCATAACCTTCACGTGACAATTTATAGTAGTCTGCTATGTTATTATTAGACTTGTTACTTTCTACAAGGCTCTTTATGCCTTTGTTTGAATCTTGTCTCCTTGAAGGTGGGCTTTCAAAAACACAGATTGGCAGAATCTAGTGCCTTATATCAAATATGCATGTATGAGTATGTATAAATTTATGTATGTTGAGATGGGTGTGAAGAGCGCCAAATGTATTGGTTCAAAATACACTTGCAATGACCAAAGACCTGACTGTAGGTTCCTTTAATATGCCTGTCAATTTGATAGTTAAAACAACAAATCCTTGCATTCAACTCCATCATAGTTTTCATTCGGACAGATAAATCTTCCTGGGGGCTCATGACGTTCACATGATGATTTACAGTGGTCTGCTATGTTATTTTTACATTTGTTGCTTTCTACTAGACTCTTTATGCCTTTGTTTGAATCTTTTGTCCTTAAAGGTAGGCTTTCAAAACCATATTTTAGTAATAGAATGCAGATTAAAGTATGGGTCCTACAATTCCTTTATCCTTTATCCTTAGTAACTATATCAAATATACTGCTGCAATTCCAATGCCTCATTCTTCCGTCCATCCTCTGTCACTACCTATGTTTTAATGTTGTGATACCACTTGTTCACACTCTGCCTGACGGTTTCAAGTGTATAATGACTGCGTTTAGCCCATACCATTCTCAAAGAAGTGAATGATTATATCTACCTTCCCTTGTTCGCTCCATCATGTCATAGTTACTTCCATAATAATGGTTTTGGGTATTTTTTAAAGAATTTGTCTGGTTTTTCGCAGGAAATATGGTTTTAACAAAAATGAACCAGCCACAACCATTAATGCCCAACACTAACAACTTCAAACTGCCTACTACAATGTACTTCTCGAAACCTGTATCCCTGCCACGATTTGGAATTTTTTATCGACGTTCCTGTGGTCACCATCTTCATTTTGTTTGGCCATGTTTACCATCACCATATGTGTCATATTCAGCATATTGAATGTGTTGGGTCATCCACAAGATATTTGGTGCAATGCATACACTTTGACACACTGTAAATTTATTGGTATTAATGGCTATGGCTGGTCCATTCTTGCTCACATTACATTATACATAACAATTTTTTTAAAAAAGTTTTCACAAAACCTAATATTTTTAGCTGTCTGCAACTTGCACCTATTCGGTTTTCAAAGATGCAATTTTAATCAACCTCTTTGTTGTCTGTATTGTTTGCAAATTCTCGTTGCTGGCTATCCTCTTTGTAACTTTGTGTGAATTGTTCCACCTCCATAGGTTGTATGCAATCTCCACCTAGGTTTTCAGACATCTAACTTAATTTCTTTGGGCTTCGGTCCCTCGACATCTTGAAGGCTCTCAGTCTTTTAATTTGTTCCTTTCATCTATTGAAAGAACTTAGAGATATGGGCTACAACATAATTGTGCGTGCTATATTGCTATGGTCTGCATTGGCAAAGAAACAAACACAATGTATGCTTGCACACACAACGCTGCCACTTGTTCAGACAAACAAACAAACACATAGCCACGTATGTATGCATAGATGTGTTCTATATGTATATACATATATGTTACTATATGTACATGTAGGCAGTGTAAAGCCATACCAAAAATATATATGTCTCTGTCTACATGTGTATACCATTTTTTTTACACTGGCCATGTATATATATATACATATGTTGCCTATCTATGTACTTATATGTTTCCTATGTCTGCATGCAACCAATTCAAACACATACAAAAATTACATATGCCTGTCTCTACATGTATATGCCCTCGTTTTATTACCAAACAAGTACATATACATACACATATATACATGCATACAAAGATCTGTCTGTGACATCATGTACATCTTTGCCTCTGTGCCTATATACATGTATATACATGTATATATATATATATATAATATATCTTCGTGTAGAACTACATTGATATGTAGACATGTTCAAAACTGTTCACTTCTTCTAATGTATATATTCATTTGTTTTTCCTTTTGCCTGTTTGTGTTCTGCAACTATTATCTTCTGCATCCATCTGTGTTGGCGATCCAAACTGGTTGAGCTGAATCTTGTATCGTTCTATTTTTTTTTGGCAGTGTTTACTTTTCTCTTGAAGTACATTGTACCTATTCATTTGTCTTATTTGTTTTGACATACACTTTCTATTTCACCAAACAAAAAACACTCTGTACGTTAGGAAATTGGAAATCATCACAAACAAGATAAACATACTAATCATTAGCTCAATCACAAAAGCTCATTGCAACGATCTATCCTAAACACATTCAATAGAGACATAAAAATGAAACATTCAAAACTAAAGATTATGCAAACCAGATGTAGATCTAAATGCTTCCTTCATGTGGCTCCATTGTTCTTCTTTCCTCTTCAAATAGTTTGGTTGTGGATCTCACCTTCAAGTGCACATACATGTTTGAAAGCAAGTAGGTAAGAAAATTGCTCAAAAGTACTCGAAGCGTGATTGATTAGAAATTCGATAATCTGATTAGGGGATTTGATTGAAGAAATTCATCCAATTTATAGACAAATTGGAGAGATGGATCAAATTAGCATGATTCAATTCAAATGGAAATTGCAAATCAATTATGTCAATTATGACAAATTATGACAAATTATGCACTTTCTATGCAAAATTTGTTGATTGATGATTTATGACAAATTATGACAACTTCTATGTCAAAAATTGATTGATTGTCAATTATGACAAATTATGACAAATTGACATGTTATTTCCATGAATTTAGAAGAGAAATAGGAGGAAATTGAAATTAAGAATTAGAAAATTAAGAAATTAGAGAATTAAGAATTTAGGAATTAAGAAATTGATGAAAATCAGAAATTAGGTAAATTAATTAATAATTTGTCATTTATTAATTAATTCACAAAGAGGAATAATTAGCCAATTAAATGAACATTTAATTGTAACAAGAAGACTTAGGATAAATAAATAATTTATTAATCCTAAAGGAAGAAATGACAAACCAGGTTAAATGATGAAATCACGAAACCCTAGAAGACGAATTAGCAATGCGAGAATGACAATTAGGTCTTGATTGAAGATAATTGATATCTTCATGATTTTAAATTGATAAATGACCAATGTGATAAATGATTTGATTGAGAAAATGTGCCAATTGACGAGGAACAATGACAAATTGATCCAAATTGACATAATTGAGACAAACAACGATCGATGACAAATCGATCGCAAAATGACAATATTGACAAGAGGACAAGGATTGATGACAAAATAGATTGCAAAATGACAATATTGAAAATGACCACGATTGATGACAAATCGATCGCAAAATGACAAGATTGAACATGACAACGACCGATGACAAATCGATCGTTAAACGAAAAGATTGAAAATGATAAGGATTGACGATAAATCGACAAGATTGATAAGAGTACAACAATCGATGACATATCAATCGCAAGATTGATAGGAGGACAAAACCCTAATTAGGATTGACGATGTCCAAAATGATGACAAATAAGCACGCACATTGATGCAATAGGATAAGATCGATCAAAATCATGACTGGATAGTGTTGTTGACAAGACCAAATTTGAGAGCGAGATGAATGAAGAATGTAGAAGAACGACTCGATGCTCGCAAATGATAAAGACCAAGTACGAATCATAGGAGAAATGTTAATGCAACGCAAAAACCTAAAATGAAGCAATGCGCAAATGTTAAAGTATGACTCCGCAAGCGTTGACCATTTTTAGGTGTCTACATTTTGCCCCTCTTTGAGACAATGCGATTTTAAGCGTTGTTTCAAAGAACAATAATGAAAATGCCCCAGACAATGACAATGACATATGCATGCCCCCTCGAGGAATTGGCCGGAAACATGCAGAAAAGAGGCCAATTGATCGATAAAAATGATAGGATCGAACGGATTGACAATCGGAGATCGGATGCGTGAAGGACAAGCAATTTATGGTGCAAAAGACCGCGACCAACATAAGATGGAGAGGGTGCACATCCATCTATGCACTGACAAAGATCTATAAATGAGACCAAGAGGGTGAAAAGAGCTCATTTGCACTAGCCAAAGAGGAGAATTTGTTGCCCTGGACAAGGACATTTGCAGATAGATGGCGAACATTCCAATGGCGGATCACCTCGGGGAACGTGTATGCACATACAGACGACCGGACGACGCAGGAGCAGCGGTATGGATCTCAAAAACCCATGTTTTCAATTTCATGAATTTTGATTGCTTGCGGGACATTGCGGGGCCCACAGGGGATGCAGAAAAAGACTCCTGCGCTTGTGTGGGGTCTTCTGCGCTTGTGTAGGGAGACACAAGCGCAGGTTACCTGACACAGGCGCAGATTCCTTGACACAAGAGCAATTGTGCATTGGAAACCCTAATTTTGGTCAAAACATCATGCAAATGATCCGGAAAGGGGGGAGAAGGGTAGGATAGGTCAGATTAGATGAAAAACACCCTGATTTGGACATGAAAATGAGGAAATGCAACCCGTAGGAGCAAACCCTAAAACTGACAAAATGTGCCCTAATTGTGATGTAGAGTCGACAGTATCCGTTGATCACACGAGAGAACCAACCAGATTGCTTCATGCTACGACACAGACTCAAGAGCACAGAGAGAGATACATTAGCAGGACTTGGGATATACTATGTCACGTTCATGCACGAGATTAGGGCAAACACAAGACTGCTTACCGCATTGGCAGAGCGATGGCATTCAGAGACTTCCTCCTTCCATCTGGCGACTGGAGAGGCGACGGTGACACTGGAGGATGTATGGTGTATCCTCCGCATTCCGATTCATGGAGAGATGATAGAGTATGACCCAGTGACAGGGAGAGACGCATTGTGCAGATTGTTTGAGTGCGACGCAGATGATCTGGATATCATCGAGAGGGAGATTGGCTGGGAGACCATGGCATTAGAGTATGATCGATGATACATGGTGATAGCAGTGGTGATAGCATGTCTACTAGTAGGAGATAGACGAGGACATGGATTCCCCATTAGATGGGGAAGAGTGCTAGAGCAGATGGCGACAAAGGGGACGGTGTATGCATGGGGACCATGTGTACTGGCTATGCTATATTTTCAGCTGCATCAGATAGCATATCAGGGAGTTCAGACTTTGAGCTGTGGAGTCACATTGTTACAGGTATGGGCATTTGAGCACATAGCCATATGTCGACCGATTACAGATAGACAGGTAGTACCACACCGACCATATGTGTACTGCTATGGAGGAGCACTGAGACAGGGTCCTTTTGGATACATATTGTATTGGTGACACGAGCTAGACAGACTGAGAGAGTTCACATGGAGGCCATATCGTGATTACCTGGGATGGTCAGATGACAGTGAGGAGCTACCATATTGTAGACAGGAGAGGTACCTGATTGGGCGACTGGTGAATCGACAGACAGTGATTGAGTTGTACCTACCAGAGAGAGTCAGAAGACAGTTTGGAGAGAGGCAGGATGTACCTAGGAGGACTGCACACTTTGCCCGATCTCACAGACAGACGAGTCAGTGGGGGAGTATGATTCAGCCACACATAGCATATGCCGACTTTTCACAGCTACAGCAGAGACAATGGGATTAGGAATCAGATGTGGTGGACGCTGGGATGACAGAGGAGTATGAGAGATGGTTTGCACGACGACGGCCAGTGCCATTGACAGATCCGGATATTCCAGTACCGAGGCGACAGGAGGACTTCCCACTCACTGGAGAGGAGGATGGAAATGATGAGGATGAGGAGGATGAGGGTGGTGATGAGGATGAGGGGGATGACAAGGATGGAGACGAGGATGAGGGGGATGATGAGGACGGAGATGAGGATGAGGGGGATGATGAGGATAGAGATGAGGATGATGGGGAGCAGGAGGCATTGCAGGATATACCCATAGAGTCGGAGACAACTAGGACAGAAGAGATGGAGATGTGCAGGGCTCCTATAGCGAGTCAGCAAGATCACATTGCGACTTTAGAGAGAGAGCATGATCAGTTCAGAGCGGAGATAGCCAGACTCACAGCGGCTCGAGATGTAGCAATTGCTCAGGCACAACGAGAGGAACAGAGAGTCACTGAGTATATTGGGTCGATTCGAGATGCCAGTGCATGGGAGATGGCACAGATGCTGGTAGAGACCGGAGAGGAGATACGCCATTGGAGGACATTATATGAGAGTGCAGTTCCACCAGAGCAGAGAGCACCTTCATATCGAGCACGATCGAGGACAGAGAGCAGGGCACGCTCTCGGAGGTCATTGAGCAACATTGGGGTGAGTGGACCTATGAGACCACCACAGCCAGGGCCAGGAGGGACATCATCTGCGAGACATGGCAGGGATGAGGAGGACAGAGGGAGCACCTAGTGACAGAGGCACGTGCTCCATATGATAGACAATGGACATTATGTAGTTTGACATTTTGTAGTCAGCCTGCGGGCCATACTTAGGACAGACAGTCCAATTGTGTACTCCGATATTATTGTGACTTATGATATGATATGCATCGATATGATGGGATGCAATGTGTTATGACTTATGTGATTTTCTATGTATGGATGACTTATGCACTATTTATATACCATTGTGGAACATGTATGAATGTATTTTTTATGTGTTTTTGATACATTGATAATATGAAATGGATAAAAGACTTGATATGATGCTTAATGTAATGCAAATGTACTAACCAAATGGATGCAGGATGTAGCATGTGTGTGTGGAGAAATCGGAGCACTAGACCGAACTGACTATCCAAACTGATATAAGAAATGTTAGTAAGAAGAAAATGAGATGGAGGATAGTTAGAGATGAAGAAAAACTTGCTTTCAGTAATGCACTTTGTAGGTGAGAACCTTTATTTTTATGTAGCAAAACGGATGCGTAGCATCATGGCATTGAAGGCCAGAGCTGAAACGCAACCCTTTTTTGCAAAAGACAGACACATTGCAGACAAACAACAATCACAACAAAAAAGAAAGAGACCATGATCCATCCCGGTCACTCTAAATCACTCAGTGACATCATCGAGCAACATAGGAGCATGATCGAAGATAAATCAATAGAAAGATAAGATGCACAAATTCTAACAAATCAAACAAACATCTTGATCTTCACTGTCAAAAGTTGAAAGCGTTGATAGGACGATCATGCTGTCTGGTTTCAGGACATGCGGTACCCCGTCTAAGACATGACACAATTTGGTTTTGAGTATACCACACCCTGTATAAGACCCATGATAGTGTGCGAAGGACGAATTGATTTTGAGGTTGATTGATATGACAATGTTGATCAGTTTGAATGTCTAGTTTGAGTGAAAAGTTCATCTGTTTATGCATGATTTCAGTAAAGCACAATGCGCGATTGCGTGTCGTTGGATGTATACTCAGCGATCTGTCTATGCACAAAGGGATCATTTATTGCAAAATGCTTGTTTTTGGATTTTAATGTTTTGAAATTTTTTGTTCATTTTTTCAGGACTTTATTTGACTTTTTTTTGGATTATTTCAGGACGTTATTCAATTTTTATGATCTTTTTTTTTTTTCAGGACATTTTTAAATGTTTTTTGAAGATTTTTTTCAGGACATTATTTGATTTTTATGATCTTTTTCAGGACATTTTTCAATTTTTATGATATTTTTTCAGGACATTTTTAAATGTTTTTTGAAGATTTTTTTCAGGACATTATTTGATTTTTATGATCTTTTTCAGGACATTTTTCAATTTTTATGATCTTTTTTCAGGACATTTTTAAATGCAAAAGTTTCAGTGATCAATCATGACAAGGGAAACACACCCAATGCGCATCTGAAAGACATACATAGACCGGGACAAAAACATATGTACAAGAAACCGGGGTATGCAAGACAATGATGTTGACCAATAACAGGCCTAGAATAGAACATTGGGTCAAGACAAAGATAGACGTGAGAAACCGGTCGAGAAAAAACATAGCTGAGAGGTCATGATAGATGACGGAGCAACGATCTCATTTTACACATGGCGCCTGTTTACCAGGTTTTCACCAAGGTACTTTCCCAAAGCGCCTATTTGCCAGGTTTTCACTAGAGGACGAATCATTTTTTTCTTTACTTTTTGCTCTTTTTCTTTTTCTCTTTTTTCACTTTTTTTTTTTGTATTTTTCAATTTTTTTTCGTATTTTCTTTGTTTTTTTCATTTTTTTTGTATTTTTTCAGGATCATATTTGAAGAAGTATCGATAGAAAATTATGCCTAGTACTTGCGAAGATGCATGCTATTTATAGGATCAGATAGAGGTTCACCTTCTGGGGTAGCAAGCTGATATGCCCCCGAGCCATATGCTGCAGTTACTATGAAAGGACCAACCCAATTAGGTTCAAATTTACCTTTGATGATGTCAGTAGACTATGCATTCTTAGGGTTTGCCTTTAAAACTAGGTCTCCCACTTCGAAGTGTCGCCCTTTGACCTTCTTATTATAAGAGCGACAGAGACGGTTTTGATATGCTTGCAAATGTGTCAGAGCTGTCTGACGTTTCTCATCTAACATCTCAAGCTGATGCAGCCGAGAGACTCTGTGTGTCTCATCATCAATCATATGTTGCAAGGAAACTCGCAAGGAAGGAATCTCCACCTCCAAAGGTAAAATGGCTTCCGCACCATACACCAAGGAATATGGTGTTGCGCCGGTAGGTGTGCGGATAGAAGTGTGATAGGCCCATAGTGCTGGATTCAACTGTACATGCCAATCTCGACCAACATCATTGACAACCTTCTTTAGGATCTTGGTAATGGTTTTATTGGATGCTTCGGCTTGACCATTCCCCTGTGCATAGTATGGACTGGAGAAACGGTGTTGGATATGAAACTTTTCACAGAGCTCTTTAACATCTTTATTCTTGAAAGGACAACCATTATCTGTGACTATGGCAAGGGGAACCCCATACCGGCATATGATATAATTCAGCAAGAATTTTGAAATTTGGACACCCGTGATATAGGTCATGGGGATAGCCTCGATCCATTTTGTAAAATACTCTGTGGCTGTAATGACGAACTTGTGTCCATTTGCAGATGTCGGGTGAATCTTGCCAATAAGATCCAATCCCCATTGAGAAAAAGGCCACGGAGATATGACAGAATGAAGCTCTTGGGCTGGTGCATGAATATAGTTTCCATGAATCTGGCATTTGTAGCACTTCTTAACAAAATCATAAACATCTTTTTCCAGAGTGGGCCAATAATACCCAACACGAATCAACTTTTTGGCTAAGCTTAGACCATTGAAATGGCCCCCACATATACCATCGTGAACCTCGTGTAAAGCCGTTTGTGCTTTGTCAGAATCCAAACACCTGAGGAGGGTATGGTCAAAGGAACGGCGGTAAAGGGTGTGGGCGATGATGACATATTTGGCTGTCTATCGGATAAAGGCTCGACGTTGGTTAGCAGAAAGGTTGGGTGGTAAGGTTTGGGATTTCAAATATTGATATACGTCATTGTACCATGGGGAGTTGGGACCAACAAGAACGCACATCACATCCGCTGTCGGAATGTCAAAAGAAGGAACCAACAATTGTTCGACTAAAAATTCACATTTGTCCATATTGTTTGGCATATTTAACATGGAGGCAATCGTAGCCATTGCATCTGTCGACTTATTTTGCATTCTTGGAACTTAACTGAAATGGATAGCCGTGAATTTGGTCTTGAAGAAATCTACCATATGCTTATAGGGAATAAGCTTTTCATCTTTTGTTTCGTAGTCATCATTCACTTGTCGGATGACTAATTGAGAATCTCCATAGACTTGCAAATGCTTGATGTTCCAGTGGACTGCTACTCGGAGTCCTGTAACCAGTGCTTCATACTCTGCAATGTTATTGGTGCAGTGGAAATTTATTCTGTAGGACTTTGGAATAGCATCACCTTGAGGGGTGACAAGCAAGATGCCGGCTCCGGATCCAAACTTGGTATGGGACCCATCAAGGTATAACTTCCATTCATTAGAGGATGTGAGAGCAAAGACTGATTCATTTGGAAAATCGGTCAACATGGGATGATCATCAAAAATAGGAGCCTCTGCAAGTTGATCTGCTATGACTTGTCCTTTTATGGCCTTTCGCTCCATATACTCAATGTCAAATTCACTGAGAATCATGACCCATTTTGCTAGGCGACCCGTCAAAGCTGCTCGGCTAAGCAAATATTTTAAGGGATCAATTTTTGCAACCAACAATGTTTGGTGGCTTAGCATATAATGTCGGAGTTTCTGCGTTGCAAATACCACTGCTAAGCATGCCCTTTCAATAGTTGAATAATTTAGCTCATAGCCTACCAGTGTCCGACTGATATAGTAAATGGCTCGCTCTTTGCCGTTCTCATCTTGTTGGGCCAATAGAACTCCTAATGCCATTTCAGTTGCAGAAATATATAATAAAAATGGCTTTCCGTCTATCGGAGGCATTAGAATAGGTGGTGACAACAAATAGTCTTTGAGAGCTTGAAAGGCTGATTGACATTGCTCAGTCCATTTAAAAGAGACACCTTTGTGTAGTAGATGTTGGAATGGATGACATTTGTCGGCCAACTGAGCTATGAAGCGGCGGATTGACTGGAGCTTTCCTTGCAGACTTCTTAATTGCCGGAGGTTTAAAGGTGGAGGCATATCCATTATTGCTTTAACCTTGGCAGTGTCAACCTCAATGCCTCTGTGAGAAACAATGTACCCTAGTAACTTGCCAGCTGTGACACCAAAGACGCACTTCTTTGGATTAAGTCTGAGCTTGCATGTCTCCATTCGGTCAAAGATCGGGCCCAGGATGGCTAGATGACTATCTCTGGTGACAGATTTGCATAACAAGTCATCAACATAGTCCTCCATCAAAGTGTGCATGAAATCATGAAAAATTGTTGTCATTGCTCTTTGATATGTTGCGCTTGCATTTTTAAGACTGAAGGGCATCACATTCCAATAGTAGGTACCCCAAGCACAGGTGAATGCTGTCTTATGCTGATCTTTAGGAGCAATGCGAATTTGGTTATAGCCGGAGAAACCATCCATCAATGAGAGCATCTCATATCCAGCAGTCATGTCCACTATGATATCTATGTTTGGCAATGGAAAATCATCCTTAGGGCATGCTTTATTGAGATCTCTAAAATCTGTACAGATTCTGATGCCCCCAGTTACTTTGCTAACTGGTACTAAATTTGAAATCCAGTCCGCATAATCAATGGGTCTAATGAAGCCCACATCTAGTAATTTTTTTAGTTCCACTTTGACCAAAAGAGCCACTTGGGGATGCATCTTTCTAAGTTTCTGTTTGACAGGCTTGGCATCGGCTTTTAGTGGCAAATGATGAAGAACCAATTATGGATCGAGGCCAGGCATATCTGCATAGGACCATGCAAAGCTGATCTTCTTCTCAAGAAAGAAATTGACAAAATCTATTTTTTCTTGTTGTGATAGAGAAGCAGCAAAATGAATGACCTTAGGGTTGTCAGGTGTACCCAAATTGATTTCCTCGGTCATTTCCACTAGCAATGTTGATTTGTCTTGACTTGATAGGGGTATGTCCACTCTTCCACCTTTGGGCGCCTCAGAGAGGTTTTCACCCGCAGGTACGTCTTTTATTTTGACTTTTGTATGATCAGAGAGTGCCTTATGGTTTTCACTCAAAGATCTATTCTTTTGATTTTTTACTTTTTCTTTTCTTTTTTCATTTTGATGACTGGAAGAGGGAGTTGACTCCCCAAAATATGCTGTGGAATCAGGTCAATAGCAAATCCTGCCTTATGATCACCTTGTGGTATGCCTTCCCGTAGTCCAAGGAATTCTGCAATTGCTTCGTCATTTTGAAAACAGTCCAATGTGAGCGGTTCTTATTGGTCATGTTGGATAAGCTGGGGATAGATGAGGGGCATGTCATCATCGGTTGTAAGGAGAGAAAGGGCTGATATGGTAAAGATATGAACATCGGTGGTATCACTATCCAAACTGCTTGTACCGGATTCGGAGCTTGGATCCCAGAATGACTCTATCCAAGCATGGGGACAGGTTTTAGGAAGAGGAGTTATTTCATGTTTGTCTTCCATAGGCAAATTATCAGGGTCAATGAAAATATTGTCGAGGGCATAGGAGCTAGAAGAGAAAGAACTCCACTCCCAGTCATTAGAATCAGTTTTGGGTCGGGTATCCTCAGGTGTTGTTTCATCGTCAGAATCACCCCTTTTCTACACGTGGGCACTTTGGTAGATGTGGATCCAATTCGCAATGGTACAAAACCTAACCCTAAAGTTGGAGGTCGCCTCTTGGGTATGACAGGTTCTAGCCTTCCATTGTTGTTCAGGCTTAAGCCACTGCAACCATCATATCCTTTCTTTTGCAACATAGTAAATCCTTTGCCGTATCGTTCCACTGGCAATCTGACAGGTGGGGTCTCAGTTGGATCTTTATAAAGCCAATCTATGACATCATCATCTACAGTTTCTTTGTCAAGTTCACCTCATCTTGTAAATGTAGTGGGAGGCTGATATTGAATAATGACCTTAGGTTCCTTTTGCAATAAATACGGTTTGCCATATGATTTTGGAGATATTGGTAAATTCCCGATGAGGAATGTTTGATCCATTGAATATTCTCCACACCCTTGGTCCTGTATCTTCAATTTTCCTTTGACAGCATCTAACAATTCATTAGGATCCACATAGCTATGTGATTTGGCCTCTCTATTGATTGGGACTTGCTGCTGAGGGGTACCCTTTAGAGTAGCACAAAATTGAAATGGATTAGGATCTCCTAGAATTGTTATCTCAGTTCCATTGTAAGGATATTTTAAACATTGATGATAGGTGGATGGAACTGCTTTCATTGCATGGATCCATGGATGACCAAGGATCATATTATTAGGGAGATCAAGGTCTAGGACTTGCAGGAAAGTGTTTTCTATCGCTGGACCGACTTTGATAGGCAATGTAATTATCCCTTTGGATGGGCGCTCAACATCATCATAGGCTTTTATTGTTATTCTTCTGGAAGCATCAATGTCATTTTCTGTATATCCAAGGCCAATGACCACTCTCAAGGTACAAATATTAAGACCTGCTCCGCCATCTATCAAGACTCGTCGGATTTTACAATTATGGACAAAGACTTCAAGGTGCAAAGGATCATTATGAGGGAGCTTATCAGGTGAGATATCATTATCGGAAAATGTAACATTTTGGGAAACAGCTAGATGTCCAATCCGGGCTTGAAACTGGTCAACATCAATATCTGTCGGAACAGTGGACTCAATTAAAGCTTTATCCAGGACTGCACGATGCATGGGGGACATTTTTAATAATTCAAGGATTGATATTTGTGCAGGTGTCTTTCCTAGATGATCCAAGAGATTATACTGGCTTGCAGGAGTTGGCTTGGGAGGAGCTGGAGGAGCTCCTTTCAGGACTATTTTGGATTGACGAGTGGTGACTGCGCAAGAAGGATCTTGTCCCTTTATTCTCAGGGTATAAACATACTCATTTGATGCATGAAAACAATTAATGACATTATTATAACCAGAACTTGCATAATTTTCCGTTTGAGTAGAGTTTGAAGAAGATGCCTTCCCCTTGTCATGATCAAGCAAAGGAGTTTTGAAAATGGTGTGATCAGTGTTAGAGGTCACATGGGGTGGATCTACCTCAATTACTCCTTGCTCTAATAAATCTTGAATCATATGTTTCAATTGAAAACATGACGCGGTTTTATGTCCTTTGGACCGATGATACTCACAGTATGCATTATCATTCCACCAATGCGGTTTTACAGCTGGTTCTGCCTTGATTTCTGGTAGTTTAATAAATTTTGCTTGTATCAATTGTGTCATTACTGATTCAATAGGCTCTCCCAATGGTGTAAATTGTCGAGGAGGCCCATCCCTTGATCGAAAAGGTTTGCGTTGCTGGTTTTGTTCTTGGCCTTGTTGTTGATTATATTGTTGAGTATGCTGTTGTTGAGCATGCTGTTGATATTGCGGCTGTTGAGTAACATGGCTCATTGGTGCTTGATTTTGTTCCATAGTTGACATATTAGGAACACTCAATTTCTTAATCGTGAATGGGGGTTGATTTGCATTCATCGCTCTTGCATCAACAACTCCATCATTAGTGACATTCTTGTTCTTATACCAAAATCTGTTTCTATCTCCCGAATAATTGGTGTTGTCACTGTCTTTATTGAGCTTGATAATTCCTTTAGCTACAAGAGCCATTTCAATGCTCATTCCTTTCTTAATGAGTTTCTCTATAGTACTGGGACTTTTCAATTTTAGCTCATACATCATTTCTGGGACCAAATTCTGGATAAACAGATTCACTTGTTGTTCCCCGGGTATATCGAGAGAAGAACGACTATACAAGCTTCGCCATCGCTGCAAGAAAGTCACTAATGATTCACCTTGCTTTTGCTTGGTGTTGCATAAATCTGACATGGTCACGTCACTGTCGATGTTGAATGTGAAATGAGATAAAAACTTTTGAGCCAATTCCGACCAAGTTTTTATATTTCCTGGCAGATGCGAATACCAATCCATGGCTTGTCTCATGAGACTTCGTGCAAATAATCGCATTAAATATGTCTCCTCATAGCTTACTTCAGTACATGCCGCGAAAAATGCTCGAATGTGATCTTTTGGATTGCCATTCCCTTTATATTTCTCAAAATTAGGTGCCTCAAAATGCTTAGGGAATGGAGGCATGTATACGCTCTTGTCAAATGGATTAGGACATAAATCTTGATCTGTATACAACTTCTTTGTTCCTTTGGTTTCTAATGCGTCAACTTTTCGTTGCAACTTCTCAAGTTGTTGCGCAATTGTATCAGATTGTGGAGGTCCATCATTAATCCCGGTTGGTATTCTTTGTCGATACATCGCATTTCCGATCGGTTGTTGATACTCTGAAATGGCCGTTTTTGGTGTCTCCGGCATATAAAGTTCTTGGTACATCTCTTGTTGTTGCGGTTGTGCTATGCCTTGATATCGACCTTGTTGTTGTGCTTCTTGTAGCCTAGGTTGATATTGCAATTGAGTATGTTGTTGATATTGCATAGGCACCAATTGCGGTTGTGAAGTAGGATAGCTTGTTTGCCTTGGCACATATTGTGGCACATGTTGGTGTTGAGGCTGACGAATCGGAATTTGTTGACTTTGTGCCAATTTTTGTCGTGGTGTATATCCCATCATTTGTAAAAAACTTTGTTTAGGTGCTTTTCGTTGCTTCTCCTTAAGATGGGGTATAGCACTTGCATTAACTTGCTGTGTTATTTGTCCAATCCCTTGTGATGGTTGCAAGTTTGCATTAACTTGTAATGGTGCCAAAGGCGCTGCAATTTGTTGTCGAATGTGAAATTGTTGTTGTGGTACATTGCTTGTTTGCACATTCGATTGTAACTTTTGTATATTACTCAATTGTTGCAACAATTGTTGTTGGTGCAAACCACTATCCGTAGCTCTTTGTGTTGCCATTATCGAAGGATTTGTCGCAATAGTGTTTGGCAAAGACATTGAACTTAATGGGACATAAGAACTTTGTTGCATCGTGGAATTATTTTGGACATTGGTGATATCAGGCATTCCAGTTGTGAAGCTTTCCTGCATCTTAGATTTTGATCCAAGTTTATGCATGTAAGGAACCACTTCTTGTTGAGGGACAGCTGTTAATATTGGTGTGGTCTTCATTTGATCTTGTGTTACAGGTGTTGTATTGAATAATGGATTATTTATTGTCTCAAATGGTGACTTCTGAGGAATGGTCACTGTCAATGCCTTTGAAGCACGTTTACTCATCAATGTAGGTTGAGTTGCTTGTCATGTATTTTCTTCATTCGGATGCAGAGAGAAACTTAACAACACACCGCTTTGTTGTTCTTGCACATTGATTTGGTCACTTGAAGAGGTCACATTACTCATCATGTTAAGATACTTTTGTGGAAACATCTTAAAGACCTTGTTCAAGAACTTATCCATCTTTTTTGTTATCTTAGGATCTTGAAGGAACATATCAGTCTCATCAGAAGCATCGGAATCAGATGAAGAATCTGGTTGGATATTTGGATTCATTTCTTGTTGAATGCCTTGATCTGAACCAAATCCTTGTGAGAGGGTTTGTTCTTCATATAATGTTTGAGTTTGAATGTCATGTTGCAGGTGTGGTTGATTCCAATTGAAAGGTGCACTTCCTCTTGGAGTGGGTGGAACACTCCCATGTCTTGGTTTCATAGGTACAAACACTGGTTCATATAATGGAGGTGGTCCAAGTTGAACCATTCCATATGGTGGTAGAGATGTGTTTGATGAACCTTCAATTTGTATTGTTTGACTAGTTTGAAACTGTGAATTTGCTATGTTGTCCATGGGTTGATACATTGGTTCGCCCATCTTTTTAGGTTTTGATCTTGTCTCAACCGGCATGTCACTTATGCAAATGCAATATTTTTGGAATTTTCAAAGATAATATATGCTATGCAACTAAATGAAAACTTGAATAGATAAAAATGCAATCTATGTTTTTGGTTGTTTTTGAAGATTTTGACAAGCTTATGAATGCAAATCTAAGATAGGGACCTTTAGGAAATTAGAATGATGTCTAGACCTCGAAGGACAAAAGGACCAAGTGACAAAGGACAAGATGACAATGTCTCCCCTATATGCTTGGATACTAAGCTAGGTTTGACGAAATGACATAGATGACAAAAGGACAAAAGGTTTGATAAGGTCTAGACTTCCTAACAATGACTTAGGGTTTATCAAAGATTTGGATTACTCAAGTATGACAAAACCTAGTTTTGAGACTATATGGAAAAAGGGACAATTACCATGCAAGTGACCCTAATATGATATGGTAATGACCTAAGCTTAATGAAGAGACTTAGGGTATGCAAACATGAATGTATGACAATGGTATGGCTTTAATGCAAGAGGACACATGCAAATGGATGACCCTTATTGAAAAGAGTATGACTTAGGTGAAATCTAACCTTGGTACTTGAAAATGAACTTTGCAAAATGCAACCTAGGATGAACCTAAATGTAAGTGACATGAATGTTGAGATAAGATTTTGAACAATGTTTGCTAACCATGTTTGAAAATGAGTTTTGAATCTTGTTGAACTTTTGTTGGATGAATGTCTCTTGTGTTTAATCTTATGTTGGATCAATTTGTCTGGTTTTTTGAAATGAGATACAATTCAACTTTTGACAAGCAAAGAATACAAGATATTGCAACTTAGACTCAAGACAATCATGCTCATTCCCACATTTCTTATGGTAGGCAAGGACATTAGGTACTTGAGAGGTAGACTCATTATGGGATTCAAGGAGAATACATAGATGCTTGACCCCACGGGCTCCCCTCCATGGCACTCACTTCTTAGGGCAGCCAAGCATCAATCCCCATGGAAATCTCCCCATGGCGAACTTAGTATCTCTTCCAAGTATCCGAACTTGTCCTTCTCAAGCAACTAGAAGGGTTTTTGGCCTCTAAAACAAGGTGTGTAGTAAGGATTTCTGTTAAGCATTACTCCTTGATGTCGTGCAAGCGTGATTTAGACATTAAGCCCATCAAGGTACCAAACAAATGTAGTCGCGCAAGCACGGTTTAGACCATGAGGTCCTACTTAGATGTTGATATGAGAAAGAGTTCAAGGGTCATCACTTCCCAAGTAACTACAATTCCCACGTAACCCTTCCTTGAAAGCTTTCGCTCATCCGGTATTTGTTTATAGTGAGTTAGAATGCCAAGGAATTGTAGCCGTACTCACTTTGGGTCATTCCCTTCTCACGATTATCACTTGCTTGCAAAAGCAAAGTGGTTGGGAAGGCAGGCCCTCTAAAGGAGACACACAATCAAAGACACGAGCATGGTATCGAAGATCTGGATTTCTGATCACCCTAAGAAGGATGAGAGCATACTCTCCTACTCCAATGTCACACTCAACAATCAAAGCAAAAACATATTCATTCCAACCTATTTAGAAATCACTAGGTGCCTAAAACATTAATAACAAACACCAAGTTTAGTTGTTTCTCCAAGGCAACCTGCAAAACCCAAGTTAGAAGTTTGAGGTGTTTATTCTTTGACTATCGATTCTGCATAACACATGTTAGTAGTTTCATTTTTTGTCTTTGTCATGCGTATGCCAAGATGCTGCACAAATAATTAGTACCAAAAACCAAAACACAGAAAACAAAATGCAAAAAACAAGACAAGTTTCAAGTAAAACACTGCATTTTTACCTCTGTTCTGGACTTTACATAGGCACAGAAGTCATGACACAGGCGCAGAATGTCTTCAACACAGGCGCAGGATGCTCAACACAGGCGCAAGTTGTCTTACACAGGCGCAGAAGTCCCCAGAAAACCCTGCATTGCCCTGTTTTTGGGTTTTTTGACCTGCAAATCAACTCCAAAGCACTCAAAGACACAGTAAAGGGGTTAGATGGTTAGTGTTCACGTCGGGTTCACCAATTAATGTACGTTAGGAAATCGAAAATCATCACAAACAAGATAAACATACTAATCATTAGCTCAATCACAAAAGCTCATTGCAGCGATCTATCCTAAACACATTCAATAGAGACATAAAAATGAAACATTCAAAACTAAAGATTATGCAAACCAGATGTAGATCTAAATGCTTCCTTCATGCGGCTCCATTGTTCTTCTTTCCTCTTCAAATAGTTTGGTTGTGGATCTCACCTACAAGTGCACATACATGTTTGAAAGCAAGTAGGTAAGAAAATTGCTCAAAAGTACTCAAAGCGTGATTGATTAGAAATTCGATAATCTGATTAGGGGATTTGATTAAAGAAATTCATCCAATTTATAGACAAATTGGAGAGATGGATCAAATTAGCATGATTCAATTCAAATGGAAATTGCAAATCAATTATGTCAGTTATGACAAATTATGACAAATTATGCACTTTCTATGCAAAATTTGTTGATTGATGATTTATGACAAATTATGACAACTTCTATGTCAAAAATTGATTGATTGTCAATTATGACAAATTATGACAAATTGACATGTTATTTCCATGAATTTAGGAGAGAAATAGGCGGAAATTGAAATTAAGAATTAGAAAATTAAGAAATTAGAGAATTAAGAATTTAGGAATTAAGAAATTGATGAAAATCAGAAATTAGGTAAATTAATTAATAATTTGTCATTTATTAATTAATTCACAAAGAGGAATAATTAGCCAATTAAATGAACATTTAATTGTGACAAGAAGACTTAGGATAAATAAATAATTTATTAATCCTAAAAGAAGAAATGACAAACCAGGTTAAATGATGAAATCACGAAACCCTAGAAGACGAATTAGCAATGCGAGAATGACAATTAGGTCTTGATTGAAGATAATTGATATCAATCATGATTTTAAATTGATAAATGACCAATGTGATAAATGATTTGATTGAGAAAATGCGCCAATTGACGAGGAACAATGACAAATTGATCCAAATTGACATAATTGAGACAAACAATGATCGATGACAAATCGATCGCAAAATGACAAGAGGACAAGGATCGATGAAAAAATAGATTGCAAAACAACAATATTGAAAATGACCACGATTGATGACAAATCGATCGCAAAATGACAAGATCGAACATGACAACGACCGATGACAAATCGATCGTTAAACGACAAGATTGAAAATGATAAGGATTGACGATAAATCGACAAGATTGATAAGAGTACAACAATCGATGACATATCAATCGCAAGATTGATAGGAGGACAAAACCCTAATTAGGATTGACGATGTCCAAAATGATGACAAATAAGCACGCACATTGATGCAATATGATAAGATCGATCAAAATCATGACTGGATAGTGTTGTTGACAAGACCAAATTTGAGAGCGAGACGAATGAAGAATGTAGAAGAATGACTTGATGCTCGCAAATGATAAAGACCAAGTATGAATCATAGGAGAAATGTTAATGCGACGCAAAAACCTAAAATGAGGCAATGCACAAATGTTAAAGTATGACTCCACAAGCGTTGACCATTTTTAGGTGTCTACACACTCCATTCCTCAGCTCTACAATAAAAAATGAGGTATGTCTTTTGCCTCCTAGTCTGCTGATCCCTCAGAACAGCCTTCTGCAAAAACTTCGGTAAGCTTATTTGTTCATATGTTTTTCCATATTCATTTTTTTTAACAACCATATATTCTCTATTTTCCCTTCTCATTTTGAATAGAATTGCCCTCGATCGATACACCTGAATGCACAGATAAGGATACACATTGCTCTGTATATACATGTCTCCATATGTATGGATTCAGTTGTTCCACTTTTGGTCTATGCATAAGCACATATACACTCATATATTCATGTCTGTTCTTTTATCTATGAATACATGTGTTGTTTATGTATATACATGTATGTTTCTATATGTAGATGCAGGCAATGCAAAGCCATGCAAAGACTATGTATTTCTATATTTACATGCAAATGCCTTTGTTTTAATATTGAACATGTGCATATATATACATATATTGAGACATCTGTGGATACATGCCATTTCTATCTATATACCTGTCTCTTCTTATATCTGCATGCAACCAGTACAAACACATACAAAAAAAAAATATAAATGGCTCTGTCTACATGTATATGCCTTTGTTCTGAAATTGACCATGTATATATATATATATATATATATACACATATATACATCCATAAAGTGATCTATCTGTGGCATCATGTAGATCTTTCCCACTCTGTCTATATACATGTATATACATCTGTATATATTTAATGTATGTCCTTTGTTTTCACACTCTTTGTTACAACAAACATCTACAACTCACATACTAGACTCAAAACGACAATCACCAAAGCAATGCCTGTTGATTTTCAGGGTGAATGTGCTCTTTTGCTTGTAGACATTGCTTGGATGGGTGCAGCTACAAAATTCCACACCAATTAGATAGAATCCTTTTCATACAGCTTTTGATCTTCAATGTATAGATAGATGGGCAGTGCTTTTCCCCACCTTAGACAAACAATACAATATTATCAAACATGGTTTATATAAACACTATCGAAACTCATGTCCTCTTGGCTATGGAAAACTTTAAGATTTTGTATTTCATTTTGTACTGCTCCAATAATTGTTTGTAATTTTGATTGTTTATATCTTAACACACTTTTGCTTCCTTCTACCCATCTCATTCCTATACTGTTATGTTTTTTTCTGTTGTTATGTTCTTATTCAACTTCTATGTTTTTTAAATATTATTGATTCGTACATCAACATTTATAATATGTTGCAAACAAAAAACAAACAAACAGGCTATCTATTATTGTCCATTATCCATCTAAACACATATATCTACTTGTTGTGTGCCTGCCTACAAACTCTCATGTATGTTTAACTATACTTAAATTTGTTTATGACTATCTATACCCAATTCTGCTTGCATCTTTCTTTGAAGTCATGTATACTGAAATATGTGTTTCTCTGTTGTTTTGGCTTTTTGGATATATTGCAGAAAATCATTATGTCTTTGTATGGCTGCACCTTAATAACACTGAACAAAACATTGCTACCTATTATGCTCTTTGCTAAGCACAAAATTTTCTTTCCTCGTTTTCACGTGTGCAACTGCAAATAACTTTGCCCATCACAAAAATAGACATCTATACTAATGTCTCTTCATTTAAGCCAATGTAACAGTATACACAAATCTCTACATCTATATCTACCCTTTTTCCTCTATATGTTTACAAACATATATGCTTCTATATATACTTATATAGTATTCATTCACTGCCCTTACACAACAAAAAAGGCAACTACAATTTTCACCTTTTGCTATAAAAAAATTTGGTTGCAAATACAAAGTGGTTAGCTAGCCTGCTTCTTTAGATTTTATATACGCCGCCTTGACCTTAAAAACTCATAAATTCACACCAATGCAATAATCTATACATACATATATATACATGTGTGTGTGTGTGTGTTTGTGTATGTGTGTGTCTCTATATATATGTTCATGTGTGTATTTTTGTTTGTGTCTGTGTATGCGTGTGTGTGCACACATATATAAATAGCTATAAACATATATGGCTATCTATCTGTGTTTGTGTTTGTATGTCTGTACATGTGTGTCTGATATACAAAATGTAATACCCAACACTACTTCAGCCAAATTGCAAGGAACTTGATTGCACTCTAGGAAAAGGCATAAAATAGATCCAACACAAGAAAGTCACTCTATCTACTAGGATACAATATTATAGAATGCAAATCCACAACAATCTACAATAGATTGTTTCTCTTCTGTAGAATACATTCAAGCATTAAAGTCCTTCCGTGCTCGCATTGATTCATTGTCAACACTTCAAACATGTAGTGTTTGTAAGGAAAGATATATTGGGATGCTCATTCGCAAATGTCACCACCAAATTGTCTATTCAAGATGCTTTGCTAAAAGAGGCATTCATCGCTTCTCTTCAACTAATAACTTAGACCCAGGTGAACAACCCCTTGTCTTAAAGAAGCTTAACCAAGTAGAGGAGATGCTTATTGCTTGTGTATCTCCTATTTTGCAAGTCACTCATGCAAGAGGCAGCCAATACAAATACTTTGGTCACACTATAAGTTTCCCTCAAGACATCTCTGGAATTGCAAAGAGTTTGCCATGCAAATTACAGTATTTGGAAGTCCTCATAATCCAAAGAACCAATATTCAAGGCAACAAATATGACTGCTATGTAAATAAATTCCATGTTATGGATGCATTGACATTTAAAATCCAATATGACCAATACTACAAGGAATTTATCATAGATCTTGATGCTCTGAACCTACTTCCTAATGTTACAACACATGTATCAAGTATGTTGCATATGTTAGAAGACATTAACAATGAAATAGCTGTTCCTGCAACAACAGATTGTTCTGACACTTGCGATGCCTATGCCACAGAGATTTCATCATCCTTCATTGCAACAATGCATGCTGCAGTTCGTCAGATTCTGGTATTTCATTTATAATCTAATTATGCGCCACCGTTCACAACAATCTGCAGCTGTCTTTATTATAACTAATATAGAAGAGGCCTTCCCAAGCAATTTGCAAGCATTGTGTGACCGTTTACAAAACATGCTTGATGACCAGTTGCCAAAACAGTTGCTACGCTTTGGTGCAACTCTTAGAGGCACCAGAGCATATTGGAATAAATCTAGAAAAGACCTCACAACAATGATCTCCCAATTGGGAACACCAACCCTTTTTTTCATATTGAGCTCAGTTGATACTAAATGGCCTGACCTGCATACCCTCTTCAATAAAGATAATGGCCAGAACATACAATCCACAAGAAAAGAACTAGTAGAAAATGTAATTCGCAATCCACACATAACAACCTTGTACTTGCACAACAGTTTTGCAATATTTTGTGAAGAAATTATTCAAAATTTGTTCAAAGCAAAAGACCATTGGTGTAGATATGAATGGCAACATCGTGGCTCGGCACATATTCATAGATTTCTATGGCTCCCTGGTGCACCAAATATGGACATCATTGATTGGCAAAATGACAATGAAGTCCATATAGCTAAACTTTCTTTGACACATGTATCTGCTTGGAATCTTCTTAGCAAAGCTGACCGAAATAATACATTTTGATACACTGCAATGGATGATCCATGCTTAGCTAACACTACAAAGATATTCTCAATGCCCCTAGCAGTTGATTACGAGGCATTGGTAAATAGTTTGCAAAGACACACAAAATGCATAGAAAATACATATCTCAAGAAAAAAGGCCATTTGTTACAATGTCGTTACAAAGCTCCATGGCCTGAACAAGAAAAATATACATTAACAAATGATAGTTACAATAATCCATGTTATACACCTGCAAGGAATGATGACCGCTTGAATATTCATAGCCCTTGCATGCTTTCAATATGGCGGGCTAACATTGATTGCCACCTTGTTACTTCAAGAAAAGCAGTCTTACAATACATTTCAAAGTATGCTTCGAAATCTGAAATAAGATCTGAATCTTCTACTGAAATTCTCAAAACTATTGTGAATGCAAGTGGTTCTGAAGATACTATCTTATCAACATACCAAAAATTTATGATGGGGATTATAGCAGATCGTGACATCAACGCACAAGAGACTTGTCATATGTTGTAGAAATTGCCACTCATTAGCTGTAGCCGACAGTTTATATCTCTTAATGTTAGTAGGAAAGCACTACATCATATCACAAAATCAAATCATGAAACAGACCTATCAACAAGCTATTTCCATGCTTACATGTAGTGCCCTTTTCATATATTCCACAGCGTAAAAAAACAAAATGACAACTTCGAGAGAAAAAAGCGATCGTAAATGTATATAGACACTTCACTGCCCCTCCCATTGAAGACAGTGATGAATTTGAGATTTTCTATTGGTCTGAGCTCTTGTTGTACAAACCATTCTGTGACATACCATCAGATATAGGGACTTCTAAAGATCAAGTTATAGCCAATTGGAAAGTCTTCAGTTCTACTGGCTATGTTCGGTTGTATGGCCACAACATTGTGCAAGCTCCTCCATCTCAAGATACAGATGATAGTGACACTAATGATTCTCAATATCAAGAAGACTCAAATCTATTTGAATGGAAATTCATATCTCAGATGGGACTGACAAATAAATTTACCAAAGATGAGCTGCAAATGTTAGGGCGACGTGACTATGATATTAGCTACTTGTGGTCCATCGATATTCCAAATCAGCATTTACAGTCCACTGCTAAATTATAATTTCACCCACCTATAAACCAAGCCTTGCCCATAGCCAGTGAGAAAATCCATCTCTCATCTCAACAAAGACTTGCACTTGACATAATTCTACATCATCAATCTAAACAAGTTGTAGCCCAACCTCTCCGAATGATTGTTCAAGGAACAACAGGAACTGGTAAATCAATCTTGATAGATTGCATCAGACAAAAGTTAAATGTCTCTGCAGGCATTAAGACAAACACATTGTTAGTTCTTGTACCTACAGGTGTTGCTGCATATAATATTCAAGGAACAACTATTCATGCAGGCCTCCGAATCCCTATAAAAGAAATGCATCCTTTGACAGGGCAAGCATTGTTCACATTCCAAGAGCATTTTAGGCATGTTAAATATATTCTAATAGACGAAATGAGCTTCTTGGGCCCTAAATTACAATTGAAGATTGATAGTCGGCTCCGCCAAGCATTCCTTGATAAACAACATGAAGGCTTTGGTGGACTCTCCATAATCCTTATAGGTGACCTTGGGCAGCTCCCTCCTATAATGGACAAACCAATTTATGCTTCGCAGTCTATAGCTTTGAACTTGTGGCGATCATTTAAAACAGTTGTAACATTGCATACTGTTTTCTGCCA
Source organism: Cryptomeria japonica (assembly GCF_030272615.1). Lineage (NCBI taxonomy): Eukaryota > Viridiplantae > Streptophyta > Pinopsida > Cupressales > Cupressaceae > Cryptomeria > Cryptomeria japonica. Next base: position 331,771 of record NW_026728943.1, read on the forward strand.
ACAAGGTGCCTCTGTTAAACAACAACAATTTAGAAGCCTGCTCTAGAACATAAGAGATGCACAACCTAACAAACATGACTGGCAGATCTTAATGAACCAAACAAATACAAATCTCACTGTTTTGCAGCAAAAGGAATTCAACTCATCAATCCATTTGTTTGCAACAAATGACTCAACAACGCTGCACAACAAAAGAATGTTGAAGGAATTAAATTTACGTATTGCTCTCAGCATTGCACATATTGTGCAACAAACTAATACTGAATATGATAACAATGAACAACTACCATTATAACTACTATTATGTGAAAATCAGCAAGTGATGTTGCTAGCTAACTTGTGGATTGAAGTTGGCCTTGTAAATGGTTCCATTGGCCTTGTTAAAAAAATTGTCTATGAAAACAATACTAAATCACCAGACTTGCCAAAATTTGTTATTGTCCGCTTTCAGAATTATAAAGGCCCTCCATGAGATACATTGCATCCAAATGACATACCCATTACTCCAATTACTCGAGGCAAGCGTACACAGATTCCATTGACAACCGCTTGGGCCATAACTATTCACAAATCTCAAGGACTTACACTGGATAAAGCTACAATAGACATAGGCAACACTGAAGAGCAAGGCCTAACATTTACAGCTATCTCAAGGGTCAAATCAATTGATGGAATACGCATTCATCCACCTTTCTCATTTGAAAGGTATGCAAAAATGCAAAAAAGTGTTTTTACCACCATAAGAAAGAAAGAAGAAGCTCGCTTGCAACAGCTCTATGCTCTCACATCTACATCACAAGATTACAATCTACATCTATGAAATGCTTGCACACATAGGTTTGGCCTTCACTTGTTCACCAATCAAATGGTTGACATTCAGCAACAACCATTCTGCCTTCTCCAGTGCTATTACACAGGTAAAAAAAAATCAATACTAATATATCACAATTCCCACTTCAAAGTGTTTTCTTTTCTGAATATGCTATTTAAATCAAAATTTCATTGCATACAGTTACTTATTCGTACTTTACACTTTTTCAACGACTGTGCAAGTTGCCTTCCCATATACACATTTCGCTTTCTCATCAATACTCCACGGTGATGAAACAAAATTTAAAGCGCCTACAATGCAAGTTCTCCAAACTTTAAAGAAATAACCAACTGAAATCTAACTTGTTTTCCAATTTTTTATTCTGAACAACCCCTAACTATGTCTATCTTTTGATTCTTAGGTGTCTTTACCAAGTTTCCAGGCAAGATACAAGTTGCAGACACAACAATTTTCAAGCTAGATTTCACTTTTGGCAATTCTCTGAAAATTTCATTCTATTGCTTTTTTCACATCATTATTATTAAACAAACTTAATACGTATTCATTGTATTTACCAAATCAATTACCTTTCTGCATAGGTGATTTCTCATCTGTTTATTAATTTTATTACAAATTATAGGTGCAGACCTCCCAGCAAGCAATCTATACCGATCATGAGATTGCAATCACCATGTTCTACTCTACTGTGATGAACAGAACCACGACTATTCCTGCTTGTTTGATACAGCTACCCATTCTTCTACTCAACGGGTCCTACTACACTACGGATTGGCATACATCAGTCTCGCCTGCACCAATGTCTACACCCTCCAAACAGGCAATTTAATAGTCACATTTTCTTCACATGTTGCTACAGTTGAAGTTAGACACCTTTAATTTATTTTGTTTGGAAACAATCATGTTGCAGGCCTTGATAGATTTCACTATATCTCTACTATAACGTTTCTGTTCAAGGTACATAAACTTCATTCCAACTTAAAGTTTGTTCTTCTTCTTCTATAAATTAATGAATGACTGCACTGTCCACCCAGAATTCCGCTTCACCTGGATTTCAATAACTATGTAATTATCTGCAAAGCTAACTCTACCTCAAGCCGATCGTTTACTTCTGCCTGATATGCCGCGCTGCCCGCCATTTCACCACACAAACCATCTCCAACTCTCCTGCATCTTTTTACTATCAAATTAAATACAAGGTTAGAAATAAATTTTTTATTTTTCCTGTTCCTACATACTTTGCATCTCTAAAATATTCTGATAACAATTTCAGCTTCTTGCAGCTAAGCACTTTCAATGTCATCTAACAAAGAAGAATTTTTTCTGCCTCCCAGCTTCAAAACTTTTCACGCACACCACTTTTCACAGGTACTATTTGGCTTTCTGCTTACCTCCATCCCTTCAACCCTCAACAAATTTGCCTCCTTCCCACATTCTGTCTGATTGTTGATTACTAAATTTAATTTGCAGATAGCAAATGGTCAAGCTCATCGCAACATATAATGTATACTGCTCATTTACATTTTGGAACGTTGCCAGCCTATCGGCTTCCCGTTGCACGCACTCAAAAGACGTGCAACCGCTAGTTTTAATTGTGGCGACATTGAATGCAAGCTGGCTAAGGCGTGCGTGATGATGTATCTCCCTCAAAATGATTATAAGCTAAAATCGATCATTTCATTGATCGATTCAGAGCGATATTGTCCTGTGTATATGACTTGGCCGAGTTATCAATATCAGCGAACTCCTTTCATCTTTGGAAGAGATTATGATCTTCTATATTAGCCAATTCACCTTTTGGACTTCAACGATTTTGTCTCGGAGGCATCAGTGACTATATTTCATGTTGTGACTCCATTTTGGCATCAGCAATTTTCCTTCACAAGATTTTGGCGATTTTCACCAGGGGTCGATTTGTATCAGTTTATAGGTCGGCGACTTATCTCAGATCAGCGACCTCTTGCATTTTGATGATCAGCGACCCATCTTAGATCAACAACTTAATCAAATCGATCTTCATCAAGCGTTTTTTGTCATCTCTGTAGGTTGGCGATTTTGATCAACGTTGATAGCAACTTCATCTCTGCAAACCACAACGAACCGTATCATTCTCGTTGTCATCGATTTAATCATTGATGTGAATTCTTCATTAGAATCGGCTTATGTTAGAGGCAAATATTGAGGCGATTTCCATTGGTAAATTTTGAATGAAGGTGAGTTATCACATGACCAACGACTATGTTGGACACACTAATTTAAACCTCTGATATGCTATTTACATAGAATAATGGCCTTGCGACTTTGAAGTTTGACCACCGAGACTGAATTGATTAAAATTTGTGTCTTGAAATACTGCGAATTCATCTTGCAAAGCGATCCACATTTGATTTGAAAAGTGAACTAAAATTACGCTTAAATTTGATCAGCGGATGCCTATTTATTTTAATCACTTCGTAACGATTACCTTCACCCAAGGAGGATAATCCCATTAGTATATTCATTCTCAGAATTAAGTTTAAGACAGGTTATTTTATCAGATTTTGCTTCCGTATTGAATGTGTTTTGATCACTTTCAAGTGTGTAATTAGCATTATAGTTGAATCAAATCATTGTTAATCAATGGTTGAAGGCGTAACCTAGGATTGCAAGGTTTTTATCAAATTTTCATGCCTAGATAATTGATTCCATATTTGGAAGCGAATTTCATTACATGACACTAACTTAGTCAAATATCACATGTGCATGATGGCACGATCGTGACAAGTGCTTTTCAAGGAAGACTCTAAGAGCATCATCATCAAGTCGAAGATCAAGTCATATTGGAGCAATGTAGGCGACACAAACCTCAGACAAGTCGACGTGGACAAATTTCAAGGCATGGTCTACATCACCAGACCAACAAGACCCGCAACACCGATGATAGAAGGTGGCATCGTCAAGACAGTCGACTTCCTCTTAGTAGTGCAGTGCAATAAGCTCATCGTTGGATGCGCGAGGCGCTACAATCTTGATAGAAGAGTGATTACCGCACTAGATGAGAGAGATAGCTTATGTCTTCGAGGAAGCAATTAGCAAAGCATTTCACATACCTCAATTCACGAACGTGATATATGAAATCCATGACAACGCGAAGGCGGTTTACGACAACGATACAGAGAAATTTTTTAGATAGTCAACAGGTATTGGTTATCAAAGATTAAGGCAAGGTCTCATTGGAGAGAACATTGCACTTCAAATCTTTACAATGCAGCTGATACGATCGTCAAGTTGCAAGCTCATGCAAGGCAAGAATAAGAGTCACTCCAGGTGCAATATGCATTTCAAGGCACGATGAGGATCATGCATAGGTAAGACAAGGTCTACGTCGGATGCAAATGCTAGTTATCGCGAATGTAGGTGATCCTGAATGCAAGTGATCGCGAATGTAGGTGATCGTGAATGCATGTGATTGCAGGTGATCAAGGCATGCGATCGTTTCAGAAGAGTTAATCAAAGTTAGAAGGTCGACATGAGCGGAGTCATCACCACATCAAATGCTCGCACATGTTGAGTATCAAGAGATATGCCGCATTCAATTACACACTTATGATGAGTTATAAAGGTCAAGCAAGCTGAGGTGGCACCTAATCATCATTACATCCAATCACATTATTTCACAAGAAGGCATCCAGATTCAGTGAACCTAGCTCATCTAGATAACTACTACATGGGAACAAAGTTCGATGTTAACTACCCTCGTCATCTATTGGTCAAATTTTCTAAGGAGGACATGTGTCCTATCATTTGTAATTGTATCATTGGTCAAGCATTTAATGCTTTGTAATGGGTTCAACAAACCTTAATTAGTGTTTCTATCTTGTAATCGTGACCATTGATCTCAAATCAATCTGAGCCACTGAAATGTAATGAGAGCACTGTAAAAGGCCTCACTTCTTCATTTGTAAGGTTGATAGTCAATAGTTAGAAAATAGTTAGGTCAATAGACATTACATAGATAGTATTTTAGAATAGAGTAGAAAGAGAAGGCAAAGATAGTTGCCAAGACATTGTTGCAAAAGACATGTAAACTTCATTGAAGAAATTGTGAATTCTATGTGTTGATTAAACAATTTGCATGGTCTCTATACTTCTCAATTTTATTTCAAGTTATACAGATGAATGGAAGAATTGTGTGATCAATGGTGAAATTCACATATCCATACTACTAACACTTTGTTGATGGTAAAGTGCCTTGCATGGTGAATTGGATCCATATTAGGCCATACTTAACTTCAATTATCATTCCTTCGTTGATATGCATCAACATGATGGTGTCTATGCTTATGGTGGTGGCCTTGTGGAGATGTTTGTTGCATGTTGAAGCAAGACTTAGTTAGAGTTTCATCAGAGATCATTCATTGCTCCTACATTATTAGAATTATATATCTCTCAACCCTATCCTTTTTCCCTTTTTTTAATCAAGCGAAATCTCTTGTTCCAGCAGTCATCCGAGCATTCAACATAAGTCCCCTCGTAGGTACACTAAATCACATCAATACCATTGAAGCTATCCGACACATTAAGACCTAACATAAGAGAACCTTGGAGTCATCTCAAGTGATCCTTTATAGATCTTCAACATTTGAGAGTCTTTTTATCAAGAGAGGATAGAGTACCCTTGGTATTTTATTCTGTGTTCGATAGTGCATCAAAACACCATCAACAAAATTGGTGCTAGAAGCAGGACATGATCGACAATGAATACATGAGCATTCGATTCCGGTTCTTATCAAGTTAATTTTAAAGCAGTACACACAAGAAAGGAAAGTGATTGCTAGAATATCGATTGGGCTTACAAACGAAAGAATCATATCACACAACTGGAACCAGTTGAGCTTTCATGTTACATATGAGATTTGCAAGATCTCTCTTATTCCAGAAAATTCAAAAAATCTAAAAATAGAAAATTGAAAAAAAAGGAAACAATTCTCAATTGAGCAACAATGTACACAGTGATTAGTGTTGACATTCAGGTTTGTCATAAGATATTTTGTATTTGTGTCATATGGTTCATTAAGTATTCTTTTTATTTGATACATTATGTATCTTGTTTCACATTAGATATTAATGCCTTTTATGTCTCTGTCTCTAATAAGAAATTAACATCTTATCAAATGTTTTGTTGATAAGCTATTAACAACTTATTACATACAAGATGTATAAGTTATTAATAATCTTTTTCATTAAGGTTTGTAAGTATCAGGTGATAAGGCGTTAATTATAACTTGTTTTACACAAAGATGGTCACTTGATCAATAACAAATCTGTGAGTAATGGCATAACAAAAGACATGACTATGTGATGTTGACCTAGTTTGTGAAAACACTTTGTTATAAACTTACGCAAAAGATACTTTGGCATGATAAAGTGGTAATAAAAATGTCTTTGACTTTGAGCACAAATCGAGATATTCATAATGAGTGTCGATAGACAACATTGTTATCGGATTCAGTTACTCAAGATTATACATTGGCTCCAAAATGTCCTTCCATAGCTGATGAAGAAAAGGCCTATGGGAGAAATGCCAAAGCTAAAAATGCTATACTATGTGGATTAACTAATGAAATACTTGTTAAAGTTATGCATTGTAAAAGTGCTAAAGAAGTTTGGAATAAACTTGTTAGTATTTATCAGGGTGATGATAAAATTAAAGAAGCTAAACTGCAACAACTTAGGACAATATTTGAAAGCCTTAAAATGAATGAAGAGGAGAAGATAGAAGAATATTTTCTTAGGGTAGATGAGAAAATAAATTCTATGAGAGGTCTTGGTGAAACTGTTGAAGACAAAACAGTTATTAAAAAGGTTCTAAGATCACTACCATCTAAATATGACTCAAAGGTCACAATAATTGAAGAGGCCAAAGACTTTAAAAAAATCTCTCTAGATGAACTACATGGATCACTTACTACATATGAAATGAGAATTCAAAATGATTTGCCCTCTAGCAAAGAAACTGCTTTTAAAATTGTGAAGAAATACAAAGCATTAGACTCTGAGTGTGAAGATTTAAATGAAGATGAACTGAATCTTGTTAGAAAACTAAAAAGAGGTTCAAGAAAATATAGGAGAAAACTCCTTGCAAATGCTTTAATTGTGGTAATGTAGGCCACTTTGCAACATAATGCTCTTATGTAAAACCTGGAAATGATAAGGAGGAAAGAAGACAAAGTAAAAAGAAACAATATACCTTCAAAAGAAATAGCAAATATAGAAAGAAAAGTCTTTTGATAGAAGACTTAGAAAATACTGGAAGTTATTCTAAGAGTTTTGATAATGAACAAGAGGAGATTTGTTTCATGGTTATCATATGTTCTAATAAAAATGAGAATAATCTAGAGGTCCATTCAGATAAGGAAGATAAACGAGAAGATGAAGTTGATCTTGAAGGTGAACTCTTGTGTGCACATAAGGAGATTAAGAGACTAAAGATAGAACTAGCAGAAAGTAGAAGGATTGAAGAAGTAACTAGAGAGAAGTTGCAAACTAAAGAAAATATTTGTCAAGACCTAGAAACAGAAGTTGTTGGTCTAAGAAACAAAGTTGAAAGATATCATAATGGTAGATTAGAAGACCTCTTACGAAAACAAAAATAAAACACGGATAAAATTGGTCTGGGTTATGAGAAAGGTGAATGTTCAAACATAACTGATTTGCATGAGAATCAAGGCAATACCCTTGCTAGTTATAACAAACCTACATGCTATGCAAAGTCAAATTTTGGAAGAAGGAGAATATTTTCAAGATTTAATGCATATCTTTCACGATATTATTTTTTATTGGAATCAATATGGCCATAGAGAAAATAATTGCAATATGTTTAAAATAAGGTCCAACTTTCTTTTTAGAATACCTTTTATGACGTTGAACAATTTGAAGTACTTCACCTGCAATAAATTTTGTCACATAGCCAAATTTGGTAGATCTAGTCCTAATAAGCAAAACGAGACTAGTGATAATCAATTTCTGAAGGAGAAAACAAAAATCAAATCTGTTTGGAAACCAAAAGTAAAAATTGCTGAAAAAAATCCATGTTTGTGGAAGTAAATCTTTGCATGTAAAAAATCCATGTTTGTGGAAGTAAATCTTTGCATGTAAAAAAATCCATGTTTGTGGAAGTAAATCTTTGCATGTAAAAAATCCATGTTTGTGGAATTAGCTCCTAGGTGAAAGGATAAAATTATCATAGGTGCTAAATGGATTTCCAGGAACAAATCAAATGACAATGGTAACATTTCTAGAAATAAGGCAATATTAGTTTGTAAGGGATAGTTTCAGGTTGAGGGTATAGACTTTGATGAAATATTTACATCTGTAGAAATATTAGAAGCTATAAGGATGTTTTTAGCCTTCTCAGTTTATAACAACTTTAAAGTTAATCAATTGGATGTTAAATCTGTCTTTCTTAATGAATATCTTGAAGAGGATGTTTACATGGAATAGTTTGAAATTTTTAAAGTTAAAGGTGATTTTGTTTACAAGTTGAAAAAGCACTTGTATGGTCTTAAACAGGAACCAGAGCATGGTACTCTAGGTTGGATAATTATTTGCAAGAACAAGGATTTACCAAAGGAGGCGTTTGTTAGTTATGTGCTCGTTTAACCACAAGAAATGAATTTCCCTCCAAACCATAGGCAATGCATGCTTGTCTTCCCCAAAAAATTGAATATTCAATCTACAAGATTATGTGAATTGCACTGTAATTTTTGTTATCTGCAGAGTTAATTCGATCTTCCCTCAATGGTATTCACTTTGCCATAGCCTATCAAGCTGCTCTTCAATGATATTGATCCTCACTTCTACATCTCTTCTCTTGAATTATTGAACTGCTCTGTAATTCGAATAATGTGTCTAAATGAGTGAGATCGTGTTATGTATATGTATGAGAGAGGCACCCTTTAACAAAGGGTCAACCCTCAAATGATGTGTCCTTTCATAGGGTGGAGGACTTACATAAGGTCGACCCCATAAACAAATAGAAATTATAATTTATATTAAATGGAAAACTTCTTCATTTAATTGACTCATACAGATATGTTAAATATGCATAATCGGAGACTACTTGCAAATTTATGAGTCGACCTTAGAAGGATACGACCATAGATACAAACATTAACACTCCGTCTTAGCTAGGGAGGAATCTTTCTTGATATGTAAGTCACATAGTGATACCCATCATGGCTACTCCCAAAGGGTGGGTCCATCATAGCTACTCCCATGAATGGAAAAAACAAATGAACACAGGTGTTAAGTCATAGAGTCTCTCAACATGAAATCCACCATCGCTACTCCCAGAGGGTGGAACCAGCACTTTCCCCTCAAACTTCTCTCACAAAGACGAATGCATTAACAAGGGCTTGCACCTAAAACTTCTCCCTCATAGAGAAGAATGCATTAACAAGGGCTTGCACCTCAAAATTCTCTCTCATAGAGAAGAATGCATTAAGCAGATCTTCATGATGATGTGGATTCCTCATAAATAGATAAAAACCTTCTGGCCTCCTCGTCCAAGGTTGTTTTTGATGAAATTTTAGACTCCCTGTGAATCTGATATCAACCTTCTAACCTCCTTGTCCAAGGTTGCCTCTGATGGATTGTCAAACTCCCTCTGAATATTTATTCCTCCTCTTTGAAGAAACATCTTCAGCCACCAACTTAAGCTCATTGTGGAAATTATCAAGTTCTTTATTCACTTTTGTATGTTGATGTGCAAGAATTTACAGACAAAAAATAGAGATAAGATATTTTCTATGAAATTTCATTTACTTACACATTTATACTTAGTCATTTATGATTATCATTTGTTTGTTATTCAATATGAGGGTTCTTCCTCTAGGAATTGAGTTGAAAAATTTATATAGCTCCTTTATCCTACAAGAATTTAAGAAAAAAATTATTAAGATAAATGCTCATTCTCCTAATAATGTTAAATCTTGAGCTCTGGCTTCAACACCTCATATTATAGTCCACTATTCTTCTAGACAAAATAGTCAATATTTTTCCTAGATTTGTAGGCCCTTGCATTCCATTATGCTTCAATTTATAAACAAAAAACTTAATTATAATTCCTTTCATCCATCCCATTGATAATTACAAACCTATACCTATTTTGTATAATCCAATGTCCTTTAATCAATATCATCATACTTTTAGAAATGATATCAAGCAATGTATACATCTAAGATATGAAATCCATGAACTTATTTACTCTAATATAGTTGCATAATATAAGTGATAAAGGGATTAAATTCATATCACCTCCTAATAAAAACTTACAAATTTTCATTAAACTTTAATTTTTCCATCCAAAAAATATTTTGGAGAGATTTTTATTAAATAGACATTTATATCAAAACCAACCAAGCATAAAATTTAGTTAATTTTATAAAAACTTTATTTAAACAAGAGAAATCAAAACCTAAGCTCAAACCTAGTATTACATTCACCCGTAGTGATAACTTAATGCATGCACCTCAAGGACTAGTATACATCATGATTACAATGAATGACAAACCCATACATGGGGTGGTCATTGTTATGGTATGCATTATAAATATAATTATAGAAAAGATCCTTTTCACATACTAATTATATAAATAAATTATAATATATTAGAATTCTTGATTGTGGTTCACAATGGTTTCACTTGTACCATTATCAGTTTCATAACCCTTCAAGTCTAGGTTGGACAAAGGATCTTATATGCACCCTTAATTATAATTACCACATAAAAAAAGTCATTTGAATTTGTATCATCCTTTAGGTCACCTCCATGAATGAAATCTGTTTTGTAATCCATAAGTGTTTAAATTTTCATTTTAAGAACAACTGCATACCATATTTTATAAATGATTCTAGCCATTTCTCTGACATGGAAACTTTACACTTTACTACTTTTGGCTACAACCATATTAATCCTTTCAAATAAATGAAGAATCTTTGTTGCTTTATCACCAAAAATTTACAGCCAATGGAATAACTGAATTTTCTTTATGTAGTTCCTCATGTCCAACTCTAACTATTATCCCTGTAGTTCCTCATGTCCAACCTAACCAAAATATCAAGTCGTCAATTCAAAGGGATTCTTCTGGGTTAGTGCAGGATCAAGGGGGGCCAAAAAGTGGCGATGTGAAAAAAATAGCCTTCTTAACTCGCCTACAAACATGAAAATCCGTGTTGACTTTTTGCTTGGCCTAGGTGTTAGTACACTGGTAATTACCTATGCAAATCGGATATCTGATTTTTATTTATAATTTTAATTTAAAAAATATATTATATGTTACATATTATATAATATATAATCTATTATTATATTATATAATAATATATATAATATATTATAATATTATATTATATAATAAATAATATTATATTATATAATAAATAATATTATATCATATAATAATATAATATTATATCATATAATAATATAATATTATATTATATAATAATATAATATTATATTATATAATAATATAATATTATATTATATATATTATTATAATATTATATTATATTATAATATTATAATATAATATAATATAATATAATATAATATAATATAATATAATATTATATTATATTATATAATACAATACGTATTGTATTATATTATATTATATATTATAGTATATATAATATAATACAATATGTATTATATAATATAATAATATATTATATAATATATTATTATATTATATAATATAATAATATATTATATAATATATTATTATATTATATAATATAATATAATATTATATATGTTATTTAAAAATAATTTAAGTATAAAAATCGGATATCTGATTTTATCGGATATCCGATTTTCTAAGACTTTTATATTTTGACAGTGGCAGCCTGTGAGTCATTTTTAACTCCCGGGCCACGCAATTTCATCACAATCCGATATCCGCTCCATCCGATATCCGGTTTTTTGACAAAAAATTGCTAAAAGATAGATTCAGAGGTAAGAATTTTATCGTTTTGAATCATTTTCATTCATTTTTTGTATTTTTTCTTAATGTTTATTTAATTTTCATTGAAAATATGGTTTTTTTAATGGAAACTAGGTTTTTTAAAATAAAATACCTAATTGTTTAAGTTTGTTAACTAAATTTAATTGTTTACATTCAATTAGGTTAAAAATGGGGGATAACAATGAAAACACCGACGAACAACAACTGCAACAACCAAACCCTCATTTGCCAAAGCCCCCCTCAATTCAGGATTTGATTGCACAAAATTTGAATGAATTGAGGGGGATTGCAGAAGTATATCGTAGGATCCCTCGTCTAAACCCAATGTTTGATCCTCTCACGTCGATCATAAAAAGTATGGAAACCATGACTTAGGAGCACGATGCCGCCCTTTTGTGGCGAGATTCTATGAGGGAAAAATATGCAGATGGCTTGTCGTATAAGGATATCAAGGATCTTGAGTTTGATCCTTACTACCTTCACTAGTCTTAAGTTTGATCCTTACTTTGTCCAACCTAACCAAAATATCAAGTCGTCAATTCAAAGGGATTCTTCTGGGTTAGTGCAGGATCAAGGGGGGCCAAAAAGTGGCGATGTGAAAAAAAAGCCTTCTTAACTCGCCTAAAAACACGAAAATCCGTGTTGACTTTTTGCTTGGCCTAGGTGTTAGTACACTGGTAATTACCTATGCAAATCGGATATCCGATTTTTATTTATAATTTTAATTTAAAAAATATATTATATGTTACATATTATATAATATATAATCTATTATTATATTATATAATAATATATATAATATATTATAATATTATATTATATTATATATAATAATGTAATATTATATTATATTATATATAATAATGTAATATTATATTATATTATATTATATATAATATTATATTATATTATATATAATATTATATTATATTATATTATATATAATATTATATTATATATAATATTATATTATATAATAATATAATATTATATTATATAATAATATAATATTTTATTATATAATAATATAATATTATATTATATATATTATTATAATATTATATTATATTATAATAATATAATATAATATAATATAATATAATATAATATTATATAATACAATACGTATTGTATTATATTATATATACTATAATATATAATATAATATAATACAATACGTATTGTATTATATTATATTATATATTATAGTATATATAATATAATACAATACGTATTATATAATATAATAATATATTATTATATTATATAATATAACAATATATTATATAATATATTATTATATTATATAATATAACATTATATTATATATGTTATTTGAAAATAATTTAAGTATAAAAATCGGATATCTGATTTGATCGGATATCCGATTTTCTGAGACTTTTATATTTTGACAGTGGCAACCCGTGAGTCATTTTTAACTCACGGGCCGCGCGATTTCATCACAATCCGATATCCGCTCCATCCGATATCCGGTTTTTTGACAAAAAATTGCTAAAAGATAGATTCAGAGGTAAGAATTTTATCGTTTTGAATCATTTTCATTCATTTTTTGTATTTTTTGTTAATGTTTATTTAATTTTTCATTGAAAATATGGTTTTTTTAATGGAAACTAGGTTTTTTAAAATCAAATACCTAATTGTTTAAGTTTGTTAACTAAATTTAATTGTTTACATTCAATTAGGTTAAAAATGGGGGATAACAATGAAAACACCGACGAACAACAACTGCAACAACCAAACCCTCGTTTGCCAAAGCCTCCCTCAATTCAAGATTTGATTGCACAAAATTTGAATGAATTGAGGGGGATTGCAGAAGTATATCGTAGGATCCCTCGTCTAAACCCAATGTTTGATCCTCTCACATCAATCATAAAAAGTATGGAAACCATGACTTAGGAGCACGATGCCGCCCTTTTGTGGCGAGATTCTATGAGGGAAAAATATGCAGATGGCTTGTCGTATAAGGATATCAAGGATCTTGAGATATCCAAAGCCGAAATCACCTCATTGTTTGTCAATCCCCGTACTAGTCAGCCCGTAGATCCCAAAAAAAAAATACTTTCTATTAAATGGTGCACAAATGATGGGATTGTGAAAAACTTTTGGGATCATTGGTGGATGGTTTTCGAAAAACCACCCAACAACAATCTTGATATCCCCTTCTATTTTATAAAAAAATTGTATGCTAAGTTTGTTTTACACAAACATGTGAACTACTTTGACATCCAACCTTTCCAGGGTGTAGGTTTAGGTATGCCCCAAAATAGACCTGGGGTAGTTAGAGTAGTCCAGGGCCCGTATGTCCCCCCTCCTCCTATTGATCCCCCACCTATAGTGCAGCATCTTGATATCATTCGTGAGGCAGCTTCACAGACCATATCGACTATTCACTCTTTGAGTAGCCTTTTGGTTTCTCAGGCCGCGTCAGTAACTCAGCCTACTCTTGATGGTAGCAGTGCATCCGGTGGCATTGACATGTCAGCCTCAGCTCCACACATATGCGTGCCCCATAGTTGTGTCATGTGTGGGTACATATGCTTGGGGGTCTAGTAGGATAGCTCGTCGATCATCCTATGGACAGTGCAGATTATGAGGTGCATGAGATGCATGATGCACCAGATGTTATTACACAGACTAGAGGATACCCTAGGGAGTCCTCACTTGCTAGAGGCGAGGAGGCACCATCATCATACATTGATGATGTAGTGGTAAGATTTTTATTTTCACAGTTCATGTTATATTTTAATTAAATATTTATAAATTAGATAATATTAAGTACTAATTTCTATTTACATGGTCTATTTCACAGTTGATGACCGAGGATGAGTTGAGACAGATTCAAGAGGGCAACTTGTCGACCATTTCATTTGGCCTTGATAGCTTGATAGTACATATATTATTGCACCTAGTCGTTTGTATTTTATTGTACATACATGCTCATCATTTATATTGGTATTAATTAGATTATGTAGTAACTTGCATGTATATCTTATTTTACTCTTGTAGGGCACAAGCAACATGAGTGTGGGGCAGTGTGATTTAGGATTTGGTAGTGCAGTTGGAGACAAGGGAAAGGTAATTGAATGCAAATATGATTGAATGAATAGTTTAAATAACTTATAGTGATTATACATGTCTAGACATAGATTGATAGTTTCATATACTTGTGTATATATACAGAGAATCCTTGGCTTCACATCCTTGATGACTACACCCAGTATACCTGAAGAAGAAGAAGAGATGCCTCGAGTAGATGTGTGTTTATTTTATTTTTTGATTAGTAGATATAATTTGTTATTATCAATGACAATTATATGCTAACTTGTATCAATGTCATGTTTCTAAACATATGTAGGTTGTTTATGAAAATATTCAAAACATACCTCCTCTACTGAAGATATACATCAAGAGTCCTGCCCAGGGCCTGTCCCGGCCCCGGACCCCAACGAGGATACGTGCTGAGTGTACAGTACTTTGCTGATCAGTCACCACATTTCAACAGATTTCTCATTCTACTCATCGTGATGACAAACCGTTGGCTCTGACATGTCCAGTTAGGCATTATTACCCTACGCATGCTCCTATTTTTCCCCCCCACTTGATCGAACGCTTGGGGTCATACCCTACCGGTGTCGTCCCTTGAGCACCCTAAGTGCTCAAAATTGTCAAACTTTGACAGGCCCTAACTTGGAATCTGTGGCACTTGCAAATGATCCATTTGAACCTAAGGGGCCATGAGAGCGGTCCCTACGAAAGCCTATCTCAGTTTTTCAAGTTGCCCTACGGTTTTATTAGGGCAACAATTTTTCGGTTGGCAAAAAAATCGTCAGTCTCACTCAATGGAATGTTGTCGCGTGGCCGATTTCTCGTTCTGCTCATCGCGATGACGAAGCATTGGTTCTGACATGTCCAGTTAGGCATTATTACCCTATGCATGCTCCTATTTTGACCCCCCACTTGATCGAATGCTCGGGGTCATACCCTACCGGCGTCGTCCCTTGAGTGCCCTAAGTGCTCAAAATTGTCAAACTTTTACGGGCCCTAACTCAGAATTCATGGCACCTGCGAATGATCTGTTTGAACCTATGGGGCCATGAGGGGGGTCCCTATGAAAGCCTATCTCAGTTTTTCAAATTTCCATACGGTGTTATTAGGGCAACAATTTTACGGTTGGCAAAAAAATCGTCAGTCTCACTCAATGCAATGTTGTCGCCTGGCCGATTTCTCATTCTGCTTGTCGTGATGATGAAATGTCGGCTCTGACATGTCCAGTTAAGCATTATTACCCTATGCATGCTCCTATTTTTCCCCCCACTTGATCGAACGCTCGAGGTCATACCCTACCAGCGTCGTCCCTTGAGCGCCCTAAGTGCTCAAAATTGTCAAACTTTGATGGGCCCTAAATCAGAATCTATGGCACCTGCAAACATTCTGTTTAAACCTACGGGGCCATGAGAGGGGTCCCTACAAAAGCCTATCTCAGTTTTTCAAGTTTCCCTACGGTTTTATTAGGGCAGCAATTTTACGGTTGGCGAAAAAATCGTCAGTCTCACTCAATGGAATGTTGTCGCGTGGCCGATTTCTCGTTCTGCTCATCTTGATGATGAACCGTTAGCTCTGACATGTCCAGTTAGGCATTATTACCCTACACATGCTCCTATTTTGCCCACCCCACTCGATCGAATGCTTGGGGTCATACCCTATCGGTGTCGTCCCTTGAGCGCCCTAAGTGCTCAAAATTGTCAAACTTTGATGGGCCCTAACTCTAAATTTGTGGTACCTACGAACATTCCATTTAAACCTACGGGGCCATGAGAGGAGTCCCTACAAAAGCCTATCTCGGTTTTTCAAGTTGCCCTATGGTTTTATTAGGGCAGAAATTTTTCGGTTGGTGAAAAAATCATCAGTTTCAGTCAATGGAATGTTGTCGCGTGGTCGATTTCTCATTCTACTCGTCGCGATGATGAACCGTAGACTCAAACATGTCTAGTTAGGCATTATTACCCTATATGCATGCTCCTATTTTGCCCCCCCACTCGATCGAACGCTTGGGGTCATACCCTACCGACGTCGTCCCTTGAGCGCCCTAAGTGCTCAAAATTGTCAAACTTTGACGGGTCCTAACATGGAATCCATGGCACCTATGAGCAATCCGTTTGAACCTACGGGGCTACGAGAGGGGTCTCTATGAAAGCCTATCTCAGTTTTTCAAGTTGCCTTACGGTTTTATTAGGGCAGCAATTTTTCGGTTGGTGAAAAAATCATCAGTCTCACTCAATTGAATGTTGTCACGTGGCCGATTTCTCATTCTTCTCGTCGTGATGATGAACCGTCGGCTCCGACATGTCCAGTTAGGCATTATTACCCTACGATTGCTCCTATTTTGCCCCCCCACTCGATTGAATACTCGGAGTCATACCCTACGGATGTGACATCCATGAAGCGATATGAAAGGATATTTTGTAAACAATCAGAAACCTTTAATGATAATCAAGTTGAAGCCTTGAGATTTATGCAATATGGTTCAAGTCCAAAACTGTACCCAGAAGCCACACACTCTTCCCTCTCCCAGCATACAGTAATAAGTCACAAGTTAACATAGAATTTGGAAGGATTTGACAAGAGCGTTTTGATTTTACTTGCATCTTGTGTATTATAATATAGACCAATTTGCCAATGTGACATCTTCATATGAGAGAAAAGCTTCATTTTATCTCAATACAGTTGTACCTATTTCATTATTAGATAAAATAAATAAGTTCTAAGCTAAACTGCAATAAATAAATTAGTATCTTCTATATTATGGATTTGAATTGATGTTCTCAATTAGTTATTATTCCTACACCTCACACTCACAAGATTAATAATGAAATGACATTCATGATTCATCAAATGCTGACAAAGTCTAATCAAAGAACCATCGATAGTTATATCAAATGAAAATGTTGATATACAAAATGTAATACCCAGCACTACTTCAGCCAAATCGCAAGGAACTTGCTTGCACTCTAGGAAAAGGCATAAAATAGATCCAACACAAGAAAGTCACTCTATCTACCAGGATACAATATTACAGAATGCAAATCCACAACAATCTACAATAGATTGTTTCTCTTCTGTAGAATACATTCAAGCATTAAAGTCCTTCCGTGCTCGCATTGATTCATTGCCAACACTTTGAACATGTAGTGTTTGTAAAGAAAGATATATTGGGATGCTCATTCGCAAATGTCACCACCAAATTGTCTATTCAAGATGCTTTGCTAAAAGAGGCATTCATCGCTTCTCTTCAACTAATAACTTAGACCCAAGTGAACAACCCCTTGTCTTAAAGAAGCTTAACCAAGTAGAAGAGATGCTTATTGCTCGCGTATCTCCTATTTTGCAAGTCACTCATGCAAGAGGCAGCCAATACAAATACTTTGGTCACACTATAAGTTTCCCTCAAGACATCTCTGGAATTGCAAAGAGTTTGCCACACAAATTACAGGATTTGGAAGTCCTCATAATCCAAAGAACCAATATTCAAGGCAACAAATATGACTGGTATGTAAATAAATTCCATGTTATGGATGCATTGACATTTAAAATCCAACATGACCAATACTACAAGGAACTTATCATAGATCTTGATGCTCTGAACCTACTTCTTGATGTTACAACAGATGTATCGAGTATGTTGCATATGTTAGAAGACATTGACAATGAAATAGCTGTTCTTGCAACAACAGATTGTTCTGACACTTGCGATGCCTATGCCACAGAGATTTCATCATCCTTCATTCCAACAATGCATGCTGCAGCTCGTGAACTAGAGGCCATTAAAGACACATTGCAACTACATACTACTGAAGAGAATATTTTGCCTTGGCCTCAAATAGACTCCTCCATGATAAATGAATATAACACTGAAGGTTTATTGAGTATGGCATTTCCTTCACTCTTTCCAACTGGTATTGCCCTTCTGCTCCAGCCACGTATCAAACATGTTCATTTGCATGAATATGCACTCCACTTAATAAGATACTTTGACCAAAGATTTGGTTAGCATGTCAGGTTCTGGTATTTCATTTATAAGCTAATTATGTGCCACCGTTCACAACAATCTGTAGTTGTCTTTATTAGAACTAATATAGAAGAGGCCTTCCCAAGCAATTTGCAAGCATTGTGTGACTGTTTACAAAACACGCCTGATGACCAGTTGCCGAAATAGTTGCTACGCTTTGGTGCAACTCTTAGAGGCATGAGAGCATATTGGAATAAATCTAGAAAAGACCTCACAACAATGATCTCCCAATTGGGAACACCAACCCTTTTTTTCACATTGAGCTCAACTGATACTAAATGGTCTGACCTACATACCCTCTTCAATAAAGATAATGGCTAGAACATACAATCCACAAGAAAACAACTAGTATAAAATTTAATTCGCAATCCACACATAACAGCCTTGTACATGCACAACAGGTTTGAAATATTTTGTGAAGAAATTATTCAAAATTTGTTCAAAGAAAAATACCATTGGTATAGATATGAATGGCAACATCGTGGCTCGACACATATTCATGGATTTCTATGGCTCCCTGGTGCACCAAATATGGACATCATTGATTGGTAAAATGACAATGAAGTCCATATAGCTAAAACTTTCTTTGACACATATGTATCTGCTTGGGATCTTTGCAGCAAAGCTGACCGAAATAATACATTTTGATACACTGCAATGGATGATCCATGCTTAGCTGACACTACAAAGATATTCTCAATGCCCCCAACAGTCAATTACGAGGCATTGCTAAATATTGTGCAAAGACACACAAAATACACAGAAAATACATATCTTAGGAAAAAAGGCCATTTGTTACAATGTCGTTACAAAGCTCCATGGCCTGAACAAGAAAAATATACATTAACAAATGATAGTGATAAGAATCCATGTTATACACCTGCAAGGAATGATGACCGCTTGAATATTCATAGCCCTTGCATGCTTTCAATATGGCGGGCTAACATTGATTGCTAGCCTGTTACTTCAAGAAAAGCAGTCTTACAATACATTTCAAAGTGTGCTTCGAAATCTGAAAAAAGATCAGAATCTTATACTGAAATGCTCAAAACTATTGTGAATGCAAGTGGTTCTGAAGATACTATCTTATCAACATACCAAAAATTTATGATGGCAAATTTAGTAGACCGTGACATTAGCGCACAAGAGACTTGTCATATGCTGCAGAAATTGTCACTCATTAGCTGTAGTCGATAGTTTATATCTCTTAATATTAGTAGGAAAGCACTGTATCGTATCACAAAATCAAATCATGAAATAGACCTATCAACAAGCTATTTCCATGCTTACATGCAGTGCCCTTTTCATATATTCCACAACGTAAAAAAACAAAACGGCAACTTCGAGAGAGAAAAGTGATTGTGAATGTATATCCACACTTCACTGCCCCTCCCATTGAAGACATTGATGAATTTGAGATTTTCAGTTGGTCTGAGCTCTTGTTGTACAAACCATTCCGTGACATACCATCAGATATAGGGACTTCTAAAGATCAAGTTATAGCCAATTGGAAAGTCTTCAGTTCTACTGGCTATGTTCGGTTGTATGGCCACAACATTGTGCAGGTTCCTCCATCTCAAGATATAGATGAGGGTTAGTGTAGGATCAAGGGGGGCCAAAAAGTGGCAATGTGAAAAAAACAGCCTTCCTCACTCGCCTAAAAATGCGAAAATCCATGTTGACTTTTTGCTTGGCCTGGGTGTTAGTACACCTTGGCTCGGTAATTACCTATGCAAATCGGATATCTGATTTTTATTTGTAATTTTAATTTAAAAAATATATTATATGTTACGTATTATATAATACAATATTATATTATATATAATACAATATAATATTATATTATGTATAATACAATATAATATTATATTGTATAATATAATATTATATTGTATAATATAATATTATATTGTATTATATATTATATAATATTGTATTATATTATATATTATAATATAATACAATATTATATTTTATATAATATAATATAATATAATATTGTATTATATTATAATATATAATATAATACAATCTTAAATTATATAATATAATATAATATTATATTATATATTATATAATATTGTATTATATTATATATTATAATATAATATAATATAATATTATATATTATAATATAATATAATATTATATTATATTATATAATATAATATTATATTATATAATATAATATAATATTATATATTATAATATAATATAATATTATATTATATTATATAATATAATATTATATTATATAATATAATATTATATTATATAATATAATATAATATTATATATAATATAATATAATATATATTATATTATATAATATAAAATTATTTTATATAATATAATAATATAATATAATATAATATAATATAATATAATATTATATTATATATAATATAATATAATATAATATAATATAATATTATATTATTTATAATATAATATAATATAATATTATATATAATATAATATAATATAATATAATATAATATAATATAATATAATATAATATAATATATAATATAATATAATATAATATAATATAATATTATATTATATTATATTATATTATATATAATATTATATATATTATAATATAATATAATATTATATTATATAATATAATAATATATTATTATATTATATTATATATGTTATTTAAAAATAATTTAAGTGTTGAAATCGGATATCCGATTTTCTGAGACTTTTATATTTCGACAGTGACAGTCCTGTGAGTCATTTTTAACTCACGGGTCGCGCGAATTCGTCAAAATCCAATATCCGCTCCATCCGATATTCGGTGTTTTGACAAAAAATTGCTAAAAAATAGATTTATAGGTAATAATTTTGTCATTTTGAATCATTTTCATTCATTTTTTGTATTTTTTGTGAATGTTTATTTTATTTTTCATTGAAAATATGGTTTTTTTTCATGAAAACTAGGTTTTTTTAAAATCAAATACCTAAATGTTTAAATTTGTTAACTAAATTTAATTGTTTACATTAGGTTAAAAATGGGGGATAACAATGAAAACACTGACCAACCACAACTGCAACAACCAAACCCTCATTTGCCAAACCCCCCCTCAATTCAATATTTGATTGCACAAAATTTGAATGAATTGAGGGGGATTGCAGAAGTATATCGTAGGATCCCTCGTCTAAACCCATTGTTTGATCCTCTCACGTCGATCGTAAAAAGTATGGAAACCATGACTGAGGAGCACGATGTCATCCTTTTGTGGCGAGATTCTATGAAGGAAAAATATGCAGATGGCTTGTCGTATAAGGATATCAAGGATCTTGAGATATCTAAAGCCGAAATCACCTCATTGTTTGTCAATCCCCGTACTGGTCAGCCCGTAGATCCCAAAAAAACAAAACTTTCTATCATATGGTACACAAATGATGGGATTGTGAAAAACTTTTGGGATCGTTGGTGGATGGTTTTCGACAAACCACCCAACAACAATCTTGATATCCCTTCTATTTCATAAAAAAATTGTATGCTGAGTTTGTTTTACACAAACATGTGAACTACTTTGACATCCAACCTTTCCAGGGTGTAGGTTTAGGTATGCCCCAAAATAGACCTGGGGCAGTCAGAGTAGTCCAGGGCCCATATGTCCCCCCTCCTCCTGTTGATCCCCCACCTACAGTTCAGCATCCTGATATCATTTGTGAGGTGGCTTCACAGACCATATCGGCTATTCACTCCTTGAGTAGCCTTTTGGTTTCTCAGGCTACGTCAGTAGCTCAGCCTACTCTTGATGGTAGCGGTGCATCTGGTGCCGGTGAAACGTCATCCTCAGCTCCACACATATGCATGCCCCATAGTTGTGTCATGTGTGGGCATGTATGCTTGGGTCCAGCTGGACAACCCATTGATCCTCCTGTGGACAGTGCAGATTACGAGGTGCATGAGATGCATGATGCACCAGAGGTTATTACACAGATTGGAGGATACCCTGGGGAGTCCTCACATGCTAGAGGCAAGGAGGCACCGTCATAATACATTGATGATGTATTGGTAAGATTTGTGTTTTCACAGGTCATGTTATATTTTAATTAAATATTTATAAATTAGATAATATTAAGTACTAATTTTTATTTTCATGGCCTATTTAATAGTTGATGACTGAGGATGAGTTGAGACAGATTCAGGAGGGCACCTTGTCGGCCATTTCATTTGGCCTCGATAGCTTGACGATACATATATTATTGCACCTAGTCGTTTCTATTTTATTGTACATACATGCTCATCATTTATATTTGTATTAATTAGATTATGTAGTAACTTTCATGTATATCTTATTTTACTCTTGTAGGGCACAAGCAGCACGAGTGCGGTGCAGTGTGATCTAGGATCTGGTAGTGCAATTGGAGACAAGGGAAAGGTAATTGAATGCAAATATGATTGAATGAATAGTTTAAATAACTTATAGTGATTATACATGTCTAGACATAGATTGATAGTTTCATATACTTGTTGTGTATATATACAAAGAATTCTTGGCTTCACATCCTTGATGACTACACCCAGAATACCTGAAGAAGAAGAAGAGATGCCTCAAGTAGATGTGTGTTTATTTTATTATTTGATTAGTAGATATAATTTGTTATTATCAGTGACAATTATATGCTAACTTGTATCAATCTCATGTTTCTGAACATATGTAGGTTGTGTATCAAAATATTCAAAACATACCTCCTCTACCAAAGACATACATCAAGAATCCTGCAAAGCTAAAGAGAAAACATGGAGATGAGGTAAACATGAATAGTTCATTTTTATGTTAAATTTTTGAATGTGAATTATATAATATAACTAATATTAATCATGGTTTGTTTTTCTTGTGTAGGATCCTTCAGAGCCGAGCAGTGCGGCGAAGAGGATCGATTTTGATGATCCATCAACAGCTTAGGATGTTATAGATAGTTTTGGGATGCTTACATGTCTAGTTGGCATGCATATTTTGTATATGGACATACATTCACATATTTAGACATACATTTTGTTTCAGTTGGCGTTTATGCCATATTTGTGTATGGACATACATTTGTAATCATTCAACATTTTTATATATACAGAAGTTGATATTCGATCATATAAATTGTTGCTCATCTGTGTGTGGTGTTATCATGGAAATCTTTAATATTCATTCCAATAATTAACAATGGTTAATAATGGCTATTTTATGAACAATACAATTCATTTCATTTCATTGTAAGTGTTGTTTTTATAATGAACAATATAATTCATTTAATGAACAATACAATACAATTTATTTAATGAACAATACAATTCATTTAATCAACAATACAATACAATTCATTCAATGGACAATACAATTCATTTAATGAACAATACCCTACGCATGCTCCTATTTTGTTCCCCCACTCGATCGAACACTTGGGGTCATACCCTACCGGCGTCGTCCCTTGAGCGTCCTAAGTGCTCAAAATTGTCAAACACGTACGGGCCCTAACTCAAAATCCATGGCACCTGCGAACTAGCCGTTTGAACGTACGAGGCCATGAGAGGGGTCCCTACAAAAGCCTATCTCAGTTTTTCAGGTTTCCCTACAGTTTTATTAGGGCAGCAATTTTCTGGTTGGCAAAAAAATCGTCAGTCTCACTCAATGGAATGTTGTCGCATGGCCAATTTCTCATTCAGCTCGTCGCGATGACGAACCGTCAGCTCTGACATGTCCAGTTAGGCATAATTACCCTACACATGGTCCTATTTTTGCCCCCCACTTGATCTAACGCTCGGGGTCATACCCTACCGGCGTCATCCCTTGAGCGCCCTAAGTGATCAAAATTATCAAACTTTGACAGGTCCTAACTCGGAATCTGTGGCACCTACAAATGATCTGTTTGAACCTACGGGGCCACGAGAGAGGTCCCTACAAAATCCTATCTTAGTTTTTCAAGTTTCCCTACGGTTTTATTAGGGCAGCAATTTTTTGGTTGGCAAAAAAATCATCAGTCTCACTCAATGGAATAATGTCCTGTGGCCGATTTCTCGTTCTGCTCGTCGCGATGATGAACCGTCAGCTTCGACATGTCCATATAGGCATAATTACCCTACGCATGCTCCTATTTTTCCTCCCCACTCGATCAAACGCTTGGGGTCATACCCTACCAGCATCGTCCCTTGAGTGCCCTAAGTGCTCAAAATTGTCAAACTTTGACGGGCCCTAACTCGAAATCCATGGCACCTGCAAATGATCCGTTTGAACCTACGGGGCCATGAGAGGGGTCCCTACAAAGGCTTATCTCAGTATTTCAAGTTGCCCTATGGTTTTATTAGGGCAGCAATTTTTCGGCTGGCGAAAAAATTGTCAGTCTCTCTCAATGGAATGTTGTCGCATGGTCGATTTCTCATTCAGCTCGTCGCAATGATGAACCGTCAGCTCTGACATGTCTAGTTAGGCATAATTACCCTATGCATGCTCCTTTTTTGCCCCCCCACTTGATCAAACACTAAGGGTCATACCCTACCGGCGTCGTCCCTTGAGCGCCCTAAGTGCTCAAAATTGTCAAACTTTGATGGGCCCTAACTCAGAATCTGTGGCACCTGTGAATGATCTGTTTGAACCTACGGGGCTATGAGAGAGGTCCCTACAAAAGCCTATCTCAATTTTTCAATTTGCCCTATGGTTTTATTAGGGCAACAATTTTTTGGTTGGCGAAAAAATCATCAGTCTCACTCAATGGAATGTTGTTGCGTGGCTGATTTCTCATTTTTCTCATCGCGATGATGAACCATGAGCTTCGACATGTCCAGTTAGGAATTATTACCCTACGCATGCTCGTATTTTTCCCCCCCACTCGATCGAACGCTCGGGGTCATACCCTACCAGCGTCGTCCCTTGATCGCCCTAAGTGCTCAAAATTGTCAAACTTTGACGGGCCCTAACTCGGAATCCATGGCACCTGCAAATGATCCATTTGAACCTACGAGGCCACGAGAGAGGTACCTACAAAATCCTATCTCAGTTTTTCAAGTTTCCCTACAATTTTATTATGGTAGCAATTTTTCTGTTGGCAAAAAAATCGTCAGTCTCACTCAATGGAATGTTGTCGCATGGCTGATGTCTCATTCTGCTTCATATGAGAGAAAAGCTTCATTTTATCTCAATACAGTTGTACCTATTTCATTATTAGAAAAAATAAATATACAAAGATTTTTTATTAGTATCCTCTATATTATGGATTTGAATTGATGTTCTCAATTAGTTATTATCTGTTTAGCTTTTCTTCATAGGGCACAACCATGTGGTGGTTATCATATCAGGACAACCATCCATGACTTTCAAAGTAATTGATATTTATTCCTACACCTCACACTCATAAGATTAATAATGAAATGACATTTATGATTCATCAAATGCTAACAAAGTCTAATCAGATTTCAACTTCAGGATGTATACAACATATCATATTCAACTTCAAGATGCATACAGCTTACCATATTCAAGCTCCTGCCAACCACCACTTGGATATTGTTATATATTGATTAAAGTACAATATATGTAATAAAACCATATAGTCTTACAAAAAAGCCATCATAGACCATCTATGTTGATTAAAGTATAATTCATTTGTAACAGGGGCACACTCACAATCTGAAGTTGCAAAGTCCTGTGGGAAGCATCAAATTAGAAATTTACTAATCTGACTCATATTACTGTCAAAAGCATCAAAGATGCTACTGATAGAGAACACCATGCTCCATTGTGGAGAGAATATTAGGTGCATCTGATGTCAGCGTCTGAAAATGAAACAATGTTATTCAATTGCCAAAATCTAACTGACTTTATTTTATAAACCATTAATGAATAAAAATAGACAAGGTTACCTGAGTGAAAGTTTGATGACTACCTTGACTAGTAGGTGTTGATGTTGAAGGCCCAACATTAACAAATGTCAAATGTCAAATGTTTGATTCAACAGACCACCTTGACCATCAATGTCAAATGTTTGATTCAATAGATCATCTGTCATGACAATTTGATACACTGCAAATGTGTCCTGGCCACATGCATTTGAATCATCTTCATGATAATAAACACAACAAGACCCACAATTTAATCTCATTAATGCACAAAGGAATATGTACCATCACCAAGAGAGGGTCTTGTCAATGACGAATGATCTAGCATGAACTTGTATTTTTAAGAATTGTTAGTCTACACATAAAATGCATGGATGAACATAAATGATTTATGACAATCACTTCAACTGAAATGCATGATAATAAATGAAAAGGTGGGATTATATACCATAAAAATACGTCCCTTCGAATTATATCAATAGAACCCACTATGTTGACGCAAAAATCATAATGTGATACTGTTGTATATCATAAAAAAAGACTTTCATGAGCATAAAGGTTATGCGATAATTATATCATAAAAATGTAAGGAAGTTAAGTAGCGGAAACAACTTCCTACGCTAACCTTGAGAGGAGGGTAATGCAAAACTTTTTCAGATCGTTACAATAGTTACAGAAAACAGAAATAGATATAATAGCATTCATACCACAACACAGTGATTTACGTGGGGAAAACCCTTTCGGGAGAAAAACCCCACCCTCCAAAAGCAGCTCAATATTTTATTCTGATTTCAAAAATAGATTACAACATACTTGTAGAGGAAGCTCTTAGCAGGAGTACCACTAATCAGAGATTCAGAGGCAACTCAATAGCCATGAGACTCTTACACACAACCTCTATCTCACACACCTCATAAATAGGAGATACAATACAAGAAACCGTCAAACGGTATTACAAAACCATGGGCTAAAACCACCCAATAAGGTGTAGCCGACCTTATCTCTCCTCTATGACATGTTAAAGCACACATCAACACGTGTCGCTCCCTTTTACAACTCATTTATGTATCCGATACAAATTATTTTTCCTATTTCAGGAGTACAAACTTCCAGAGGTCATAACTTGAGAACCGGGTGTCCGATTGATGAACCGTTTGAAGCGCCGGAAAGCTCGCGAAGTGCTCTATCACCTCATATCCTGCTTCGCCGGTTACGGCCACTTTTCAGGGCGTTTCAGAGCCTCTAAAGTCCCCAAATTTAAGTTTAAACATTTTATTGCACCCCTCCAAGACGAAAACTTTAATATCTTCAAAACTAGTTGTGACCTTGCGACGCAACTTTACCGGAATGCTTATCTAGCCAACCAGAAGCTTCAGGGAGAGTTTCGCACCATTTCGTGCTCAAATGAAAACTTACTATAAATAGTAACCTCACATAAATGCAAGGTTGAGACACCATTTTTCCCAACAAATCTCCCACTTGTCGAACACCTTGCATGAGCGGAAGGGAATGCCAACACAATGAATCAATTGCTAGGGGCCATAAGGCCCATAGACTCTGAACACCATCTGAACTTCTCTGTGCTCACAGCCTTAGTTAAAGCATCTGCAACATTCATCAAAGTTTCCACCTTAACCAGCTTCACCCTACCATCTTCGACCATATCTCTAACAAAATGATACTAAACATCAATATGTTTGGTCCGGGCATGAAATGTCGGGTTCTTAGCTAGGCTAATTGCACTCTGACTGTCACAGTAAATTTTCACTGTACCTTGTTTTATTCCAATACCTGAACACAATCTCTTAAGCCAAATGGCCTCTTTACAAGCATGAGTAGCTGCCATATACTCTGCTTCAGTAGTGGATAAAGCAACCACAGCCTGTCGCTTACTCATCCAACTAATTGCACCACCAAACAAAGTAAACACATAAGCACTGGTGGATCTTCTGCTATCAATATCACCTGCCCAATCTGAATCCACATAACCATAGATATCAAGGGAAGTCATGTCTCCAACTGAATTACCATGATAACACAAAGAATACTCTGAAGTACCCTTCAAATATCTGAAGACTCTTTTGACTGCATCCCAATGAACTCTACCAGGATTAGACATATATCTAGAAAGTACTCCCACTGCTTGGGCAATATCTGGTCTAGTACAGACCATAGCATACATCAAACTTCCAACCGCACTCTGGTAAGGCACTCTGCTCATGTCTTCCATCTCCAATGGGGATGTAGGACAATCTGAAATAGATAGTTTCATTCCAACTGTAAAAGGAACACTCAATGGTCTACAATTCTGCATGTTGAACCTCTGTAACACTGAATTCACATACTTACTCTGGCCTAGCCATAGCTTTCTGTTCACCCTATCTCTTCTAATTTCCATCCCAAGAATGTGCTTTGCTGCACCAAGATCTTTCATTTCAAATTTAGCAGCGAGCTGAGACTTCAGTTCTGAAATCATACCTTTCCCTTTGCCAATGAATAACATATCATCAACATACAATGCAATGAATAAGAAATGATCACCATAAGATTTATAATAAACACAGTGATCTGATTTAGAACGTTCAAATCCCAAACTCAACACATATGTATCAAATTTCTGGTACCACATCCTAGGACTTTGTTTGAGGCCATACAAAGATTTCTTCAATTTACAGACCAAATTACTTTTGCCTTTCACCACATAGTGCTCCGGCTGTGTCATACAAATATCTTCCTCCAAATCACCATGAAGGAAAGCAGTTTTCACATCCATTTGCTCAACCTCTAAATCATAAGCAGTAGCAATAGAAAGCAAAAATCTAATGGACGTCATTTTTGCAACAGGAGAAAATATCTCACCGTAATCAACACCCTCAACCTGAGAGTAGCCTTTTGCAACCAACCTTGCTTTATACTTCTCGATGCTTCCATCTGAACCAATCTTTTTCTTGAACACCCATTTACAACCAATAGGTTTTCGTCCTTTAGGCAATGGTACAAGATCCCATGTATCATTCTTTTTCAAAGCTGCCATTTATTCCTCCATAACAATCTTCCAGGATTCTGCATCATTCATACCTAATGCCTCTTCTACAGATTTCAGTTCATCCACACTAGTATTCAGAGCAAAAATACATCTCCAATCATCAGGTGAATACCTTTCAGGTGGTTGTCTATGTCTTGTAGACCTTCGAACAAGCTGAGTTGGAGGTTCTTCCTCTTCTTCTGAAGATTCAGAGCTAGACGAGCTCTCCTCAAATTCTTTCCTATCTAGGGGTCTCGATTCAATTCTTTCAGGTGTAGAAGGAAGTTGAATCACATCTTTTTTTTTAGTCTGTTCTGGCTGCAATGTAACAGAAGGAGACTTAATTTCTCTAAAAATAACACTTCTACTATGAATTACCTTTTGTGCAACAGGGTCCCAAAGCTTGTATCCTTTCACACCATAACTATACCCGATGAAGATACATTTCACAGCCTTGTTCTCTAACTTTGTTCGCTTCTCCTTTGACACATGTGCATATGCCTCGCAACCAAAAACTCTAAGATGTCTCAATGAAGGCTTGTGACCTGACCATGCTTCCATAGGCGTTTTATCAACAAGAGCTGATGTAGGAGACCTGTTAATCAGGTAGCAAGCAGTGGCAACAGCTTCAGCCCAAAACTTTTGTTCGAGACCAGCACCACTCAACATACTCCTAGCCTTCTCCATCAGTGTCCTGTTCATTCTTTCTGCAACTCCATTCTGCTGTGGAGAATACGGAGTTGTCTTCTGCCTGTTAATTCCACAGTCTTTACAGAATCTATCAAAATCATTAGAGCAAAACTCACCGCCATTATCAGTTCTCAAACATTTTATTTTCTTTCCAGTCTGCAACTCAACCATTGCTTTAAATTCTTTAAAACGACTAAAAACTTCAGATTTACTCTTTAGAAAATAAACCCATGTCCTTCTACTAAAATCATCAATAAATGAAACATAATATGTGGATTTTCCAATCGAAGAGACATCTACTGGACCAAACACATCAGAATGGATAAGATCCAAAACACCACAAGTTTTATGAGAACTCGAGTAAAACTGAACGCGGTTTTGTTTTCCATAAATGCAATGCTCACAGAAATCAAAGTCAAGGTTACAGTCATTCAAACCTTCAACAAGGTTTTTATTTTTCAAGGTCCTTAGACCCTTTTCTCCAATGTGGCCAAGTCTCTGGTGCCATAACATAGTCTTCTCTGCAGGTAACTTTGCTTCAGACGAAAGAGCACCCTTAGGTACCCAAAAACCATTTCCATCTGCTGAAGGTGAAACCTTCAAATCTTCCAGTGAAGTATCCGCAGATTTACTTTTTACAGAAGTGCTATTACACTCAACAGTGTATGCTTCAAGCTTATACAAAGTGCCAAACTTGACACCTCTAGCAACTACCATAGCACCCTTAATCATCTTACATCCTGCTTCAGAAAAGACTACCTGCACACCCGCATCTATCAGTTTGCTCATAGATAACAAGTTTCATTTTAATCCAGGGATATGCAGCACACCATTAATCCTTTTTATTCTACCATCAGAAAACCTGATTCTAACTTTACCTCGACCAACAATGTCTAGATGTGAATCATCACCCAAGTACACCTTACCTCCATTAAATCCTTCATATTCAGAAAACCAATCTCTATTGGAAGTCATATGAAAAGATGCACCTGAGTCAATTAGCGAGGCATCATTACCTGCATGAGTCTCCAAAGCCGCAATAAAGGCATCGCCATTTTCCTTGTCGGACTCAGAATCAGAATCGAACTTTTTCTTTTTCTTCTTCTTTTCTTCTTTGCAGTCCTTACGGATGTGACCCGGTTTACCGCAATTCCAGCAAATGACTTTGGACTTTCCAGGAGATTTCGATCTCCCTTTGGATTTGGACTTGCCACGCTTCTCATTCTTCTTGCCTTTCTCTTTAGGTCTTCCACGAACGGTTAGGGCTTCCTTTGAACTGATGGATACCTTCCTTCGCATCTCTTCACCGAGTAGGGCACCCACCACATCTTCAGATTTCAAAACAACAGAAGTACTACTGATAGCCATAACAAGAGAATCCCATGAATCAGGCAAAGAACAAAGAAAGATCTGACATTTCTCCTCCTCGTCCATCTTAACACCGACGGATACTAATTGAGCCACCAACATATTGAATGCTTCCAGGTGGTCTGCAATTCGTCCACCCTCTTCCATCTTCAAGGAATACAATTTCTTTCTTAAGAAAATTTGATTTAATAAAGATTTCACTTGATACATCTCACCAAGCTTAGTCCATAGCTTCTTTGCAGAGTTTTCTTCATGGACATTGATTAGAACAGAGTCTGCCAGGCACAGTTTGATTAGACCCTTGGCTTTTCGGTCCATAACATCATACTGAGCTGCCGCAGTAGGATCTGAGGGCCTTTGGACATTCGCATCAACAGCATCCCAAAGATCTTGATCTATTAGCAGATCTTCCATCTTCAGCTTCCACATCTCAAAATTACTTCCATTAAATTTCTCCACCTCTATTCTCCCTGACGAACTCGCCATCTGAATATTCCTGCAACAAGATCAAAAAGTGTCTTCTGCACAAGGTCCCACTCAAATCTGGATTAGTTCAAAAAACCCAACTGCCCATAATTGAAACCAAAGGTGATCAGGCTCTGATACCACTTGTAAGCAAGTTAAGTAGCGGAAACAACTTCCTACGCTAACCTTGAGAGGAGGGTAATGCAAAACTTTTTCAGATCGTTACAATAGTTACAGAAAATAGAAATAGATATAATAGCATTCATACCACAACACAGTGATTTACGTGGGGAAAACCCTTTCGGGAGAAAAACCCCACCCTCCAAAAGCAGCTCAATATTTTATTCAGCAATCAAAAATAGATTACAACATACTTGTAGAGCAAGCTCTTAGCAGGAGTACCACTAATCAGAGATTCAGAGGCAACTCAATAGCCATGAGACTCTTACACACAACCTCTATCTCACACACCTCATAAATAGGAGATACAATACAAGAAACCGTCAAACGGTATTACAAAACCATGGGCTAAAACCACCCAATAAGGTGTAGCCGACCTTATCTCTCCTCTATGACATGTTAAAGCACACATCAACACGTGTCGCTCCCTTTTACAACTCATTTATGTATCCGATACAAATTATTTTTCCTATTTCAGGAGTACAAACTTCCAGAGGTCATAACTTGAGAACCGGGTGTTCGATTGATGAACCGTTTGAAGCGCCGGAAAGCTCGCGAAGTGCTCTATCACCTCATATCCTGCTTCGCCGGTTACGGCCACTTTTCAGGGCGTTTCAGAGCCTCTAAAGTCCCCAAATTTAAGTTTAAACATTTTATTGCACCCCTCCAAGACGAAAACTTTAATATCTTCAAAACTAGTTGTGACCTTGCGACGCAACTTTACCGGAATGCTTATCTAGCCAACCAGAAGCTTCAGGGAGAGTTTCGCACCATTTCGTGCTCAAATGAAAACTTACTATAAATAGTAACCTCACATAAATGCAAGGTTGAGACACCATTTTTCCCAACAAAAAAATTATCAAATAGTGTTGTCTAATAAAAAAAAGTTGTAAAGCTCATTAAATGCATGATAATAAGTCGTGTTGCAAAAATACGTCCCTTCCAATTATATCAAGTGTACTTGCTATGTGCATGCAAAAACCATGTTGCCAAAAAAAAATGTTCATCAAAAGACCTGCATTTTGAACACATCCTTAATATACACGTAACAAACTTGAACATTAAGGTTTAATGATCATTGTTTGAAATGAAATGCATGATAAAAAAATAAGGCACCATTAAAGCTCACTACTCAAGTGTGCCTGAAGGGTCATCTCTTTGTTTAAGAGTATCTAGTATTGCTTCATGATCAGCAGTAGTCACTGTCCATAGCTCTTTGGTCTTCGGTTTTGCTTGATGATTCAACAACTTGACATTTGTAGCTATAATAAGGTGTGAATACATTATAATGGTTTTGTGTCTCTCATAGTCTTCAAATGCAGGTATGCCATTCTTTCTAATCATGTATGTTCGCAACCAAGTTCCCACAACAACAACTAAACCTGTAGGATATGTGAACCCATCATCATCTGTCACTGGTTGTGTTAGCTTTTGTTTTCCCTGTACACATTGTGCCAAACAATATTCTGATCTCTCTTCATTCCCTTGTAGTGCAACAACTGCAAAAATATGTCTTGGCTGTACAAGATCTGATAGACGATCATACTCAAGTGAACTTTCCATGTCATCGTTTGACAAGGATATTGTTTTAGATAAAGGAGTTAGATAGTGGGGAACCTACGTATCAACCCACTCACTTGACTCACATTGATCCCAATCACACCGAACACAACTCTGACAAAAACAAGCCAACGCTCATGTCCAAATGGTCCATGTACTTGCATCTGAGCTAAGAAATGAATGCATCTTTGAAGAATCTTTAATTGTTTGACATTCCAATCTATCTCCCACTGTTCCCTCCTCAACCAACCAAAAGAGTCTGCTCATTGCTGAATCAAGAGTACCTCCATGTGACAATGCTGAACTACACCAATCAACAATAGAACATGCATCAGAGAAATTTGCACCTAAAATCCTCAATTGCTCCTTAACTAGAGCTCTGTTCAAACATGCACCTGCTCCATCATGCTCTCCCTTCCCATGCCCCACCTAAAAAAAACACCAAATATGAGGTATATGCCTCTCCACATGCATTCTACTCAACCAATAAAACATACGGGCATTCTTGAATTGACCCGTACAGTTATCTGACCATATTATATGTCGGTCAATTGCAATATCTTCTTGCTGGCTTCTGTAGTAGCAACATACTCAGCTTCAGTGGTTGAAAGTCCAACAACCTTTTGCAACCTAGAAACCCAACTGACTGCAGTTCCCCCTATAGTAAAAACATACCCTGTAGTACTCCTCCGTGAATCAATATCACCCGCCAGATCAGAGTCAACAAATCCACTTAGAGCAGCATTAGATCCTTTGAAACATAATGCCTTCGTAGTAGTTCCTTTCAAATACTGAAGAATCCATTTCACAGCATTCCAATGTTCCATACTCGGATTACTCATAAACCTGCTCACAACTCCCACTGCATGTGCAATATCTAGCCTTGTGCATACCATTGCATACATCAGACTGCCAACAGCTGATGAATACAGGATGTTAGACATTTTATTAACCTCTTGCTGTGCCTTTGGGCACATCTCCTTAGTCAATTTGAAATGACTAGCCAAAGGTGTACTAACTGCTTTTGCATCCTGCATGTTAAATCTTTTCAACACCTTCTTTATATACTCACTTTGGGACAAAATCAAGGTTCTATTTTTCCTGTCCCATGTAATCCTCATATCGAGAATTTGCTTAGCTGCACCCAAATCCTTCATAGCAAATGACCTGGCTAATTTCTATTTAAGATCATTTATATGTTGCATGTTAGACCCAGCAACAAGCATGTCATCAACATAAAGCAACAAGATAATATAACTGCCATTATCAAATCTCTTTAAATATACACAATGATCAGAATGACATCTATGATAACTGTTTTTAGCCATGAAACTATCAAATTTTAAATGCCATTGTTGGGGTGCTTGCTTTAGGCCATATAGACTTTTTTTCAACCTGCACACCAAGTTCTCCTTACCTTTGACCTCATATCCCTGTGGTTGCAACATGTAAATTTCCTCCTCCAAATCTCCATGGAGAAAAGTTGTTTTGACATCTAATTGTTCAAGATGTAAATCATCTGTAGCCACAAGACTAAGTACAGTTCTAATTGAAGTCATTTTTACAACTGGAGAAAA
The DNA here is from genome assembly GCF_030272615.1 of Cryptomeria japonica. Classification (NCBI taxonomy): domain Eukaryota; kingdom Viridiplantae; phylum Streptophyta; class Pinopsida; order Cupressales; family Cupressaceae; genus Cryptomeria; species Cryptomeria japonica. Next base: position 367,416 of record NW_026728943.1, read on the forward strand.
TATTTCATCATAATCTATACCCTTTTTCTTTGCAGAACTTTTTACCACAAGTCTGGCCTTATATATTTTTTGACCTCGTTCCTCCTCCTTCAGCCAATAAACCCATTTGTTAGGCAAGGCTCTTTTTTCTACAGGTAAAGGGACTAATTCCCAAGTCTTATTTTTCATCAAGGAGTCCATCTCCTCTTTCATGCCTAGCTCCCACTGTTGTTTGGCATCTACCTGCATTGCTTCTTCATATTCTTCTGGTTCACGAGAATCCATTAATAAAATAGAATACAAAGAAGGAGAAAATCTTTCAGGGGGTCTACTTGTCCTCGTAGAATGTCTAACACTTGCAGGAGTTTGTGGGACAATTTGTTGTTGCTGAGCATCAGATACCTGTGGCATTTCATTTTCAGGAATCTCATCCAACACCACATATTCTTGTTTGTCCTGTTCATGCTTCTTTTCCTGCATTTGTTCTTTATACATAACCTTCTCAATGAATATAACATCTCTACTTCTAATTATTTTCTTATTTTCAAAATCCCATAACCGATAGCCATATTCATCTATCCCATATCCAATGAAGGTACATTTCTGAGATTTAGCATCAAGCTTGGTTCTATTTTCTTTATCAACATGAACAAAAGCTTCGCAACCAAAAGTTTTTAGAAAAGAATAGTTTACCTTTTTACCAGTCCATGCCTCCTCTAGAATACCACCATCCAAAAGGGTCGAAGGTCCTCTATTTATCAAATAGACAGCAGTATATACAACATCTGCCCAAAAATGTAAGGGCAATCTAGCATGCAATCTCATGCTCCTCGCATGTTCCATGATGGTCCTATTCATTCTCTCTGACACACCATTTTCCTGTGGAGTTCCTGGAACTGTCTTCTGCTTTCGAATCCCATTTAAGGAACAGTAATCTTCAAATGCTTTGCTGCAATACTCACCTCCATTATCTAATCTGAGACACTTCAACTTTTTTCCTGTCTCATTCTCAACCAAAGCTTTCCATTTCTTAAAAGTTTCAAAAACATCTGATTTTTGTTTTAGGAAATATACCCATGTTTTTCTGGTTGAGTCATCAATAAAAATAACATAATAACAAGAGCCACCAAGAGATGATACCTGAGCCGGTTCCCATACATCTGAATGTACAAGCTCTAACTTCTCACTCTTCTTCTCTTTCCTAACCTTGAGAAATCTGACTCTTTTCTGTTTACCATAAACACAGTTTTCACAGAACTCTAAATCAATCTTCTTTAGTCCTGGCAATAGATTTTTGGAGTGAAGGATTTTCATCCCGTTCTCACTCATGTGCCCAAGCCTATGGTGCCACATTATCGAATCTATTCTTGCAACATTTATTGTTGTTGTCCCTGCAGTAACTTTATCTGTAGCAGCTAAGGTAGAGTAAGTGTTACCAGTACACAGATATAATGTGCCTACCTTCGCACCTTTAGCTACTACTAATGATCCTTTAGTGACCTTCCACATACTGTCTGAGAAGGTAACTATGCAACCTTCACTACCTAGTTGCCCTCCAGAAATTAAATTTCTTCTTAAATTAGAACATTTATTACCTCCTATAGAAACCAGTCATTACCATTCTGCAACTTGATCTGTATCTTTCCTTTTCCAACAATTTGATAGGGCTCATCATCACCCAAATATATCTGTCAAAATCACCTTGAACATAATCTAGAAAATATTTTCTATCGAGGTGGCATGAAATGAAGCCCCAGAATCTATTACCTAGGAATCATTAACATTATCCAAACATAAGATTAAAGCATCTTGTAAAGTATTACTTGCAATATTAGCTTCCTTACTGTCATTTTTATTTTTGTCTCCTTCTTTGTTTTTCCGAGACCAACAGTCTTTCTTTAGATGACCAAGCTTTCCACAGTACCAGCAATCTTTCTTTCCTCTAGATTGAGAGCATCCTTTCTTTGACTTCCCTTGTGACTTCTCATTCCCAGGGCCTTTTCCTCTTTCCTTTGATCTTCCTCTGTTCTCCACATTGAAAACACTACCCGATGATGTTGAAGTCTCACTTGTGCTTTTCCTTCGCATTTCCTCGCTTAGGATAACACCAACAATATCATCAAATACCAAAGTATTTTTACCAGAGATAGAGTTACTTACAACCATAACCAAGCTATTCCAGCTTTCTGGCAAAGAACATAAAATCAAGAGAGCCCTAACCTATTCTACAAAGGTAATTATTACCGAAGACAATTGACTAATAATTGTATTAAATTCATTTAAGTGCTCCCCTACAGATCCTCCCTCACTCATTTTCAAATTAAACAAACGCTTCATAAGAAATACCTTATTCGAAGTCGAGGGTTTCTCATACAACTTAGCCAATGTTGCCATCAAATCTACAGTCATTTTTGCTTCTGTTATATTGAATGCTACAGATGACGCAAGGCACAATCGAATGGATCCCACTGCCTTTCTATCTAAAATGTCCCACTCTTCATCTGATATTATGGTCGGTTTCTTTGCCTTTCCTTCCAATGGTCACCACAAATCCTTTTGATACAGGTAATCCTCCATCTGCATTTTTCATAACTGATAATTCTAGCCGTTAAACTTTTCGACCTTGAATTTGGAATCCTCCATTGCTCCCACTCAAATATGAAAGTCCTGCCAATTTACAGAAAACCTCGCTCTGATACCAATTGTTAGGGTTTCAAGTAGATCTGAGGCAAATATGAACTAACAATTATATGCAGATTTAAATACAAAAGATAAAGAAATAAAACAGGACACAGATAACACAGAGATTTAACGTGGTTCACCCAGAATGGGTTACGTCCACCATACACAACCATCCAATCTTTCTTATTATCCAGCAAAAACAGTACATCAACCTTACAATGCCTTAAGCATCCCAACTGCTTATAACATGTGTTTTTAGGGCAACAAACAAAGTCTACTTTTTTAGGGTTTTATAAGAATGTCGGTTTTCATCAACAAAAAAAAGGCAAATTTTTTTTTTCTCGGGGGCTGCCGCCCCTGAACCCCCGCTTTTCTTGGGGGCTGCCACCCCCAAACCCCTGCCCAGGGCCCGGCCCGGCCTCGGACCCCAACGAGGATATGTGCTGAGTGTACAATACTTTACTAATCAGTCACCACATTTCAACAGATTTCTCATTCTGCTCATCGCGATGACAAACCGTCGGCTCTGACATGTCAAGTTAGGCATTAATTACCCTACGCATGCTCCTATTTTTCCCCCCCACTTGATCGAACGCTTGGGGTCATACCCTACCGGTGTCGTCCCTTGAGCACCCTAAGTGGTCAAAATTGTCAAACTTTGACGGGCCCTAACTTGGAATCTGTGGCACCTGCAAATGATCCATTTGAACCTACGGGGCCATTAGAGAGCTCCCTACAAAAGCCTATCTCAGTTTTTCAAGTTTCCCTACGGTTTGATTAGGGCAGCAATTTTTCTGTTGGCAAAACAATCATCAGTCTCACTCAATGGAATGTTGTCGCGTGGCCGATTTCTCGTTCTGCTCATCATGATGATGAAGCGTCGGCTTTGATATGTCCAGTTAGACATTATTTCCCTATGCATGCTCCTATTTTGCCCCCCCACTAGATCGAACGCTCGGGGTCATACCCTACCGACGTCGTCCCTTGAGCGCCCTAAGTGCTCAAAATTGTCAAACTTTGACGGTCCCTAACTCAGAATTCATGACACCTGCGAATGATCTGTTTGAACCTACGGGGCCATGAGGGGGGTCCCTATGAAAATCTATCTCAGTTTTTCAAGTTTCCCTACGGTTTTATTAGGGCAACAATTTTTCGGTTGGTGAAAAAATCATCAGTCTCACTCAATAGAATGTTGTCGCGTGGCCAATTTCTCATTCTGCTTGTCGTGATGATGAACTGTTAGCTCTGACATGTCTAGTTAGGCATTATTACCCTATGCATGCTCCTATTTTTCCCCCCACTCAATCAAACGCTCGAGGTCATACCCTACCGGTGTCGTCCCTTGAGCGCCCTAAGTGCTCAAAATTGTCAAACTTTGATGGGCCCTAACTCAGAATTTGTGGCACCTACGAATGTTCCGTTTAAACCTACGGCGCCATGAGAGGGGTCCCTACAAAAGCCTATCTCAGTTTTTCAAGTTGCCCTACGGTTTTATTAGGGCAGCAATTTTACGGTTGGCAAAAAAGTCATCAGTCTCACTCAATGGAATGTTGTCACGTGGCCGATTTCTTGTTTTGCTCGTCGCGATGATGAACCATCAGCTCTGACATATCCAGTTAGGCATTATTACCCTATGAGAAATCCATTTGAACCTACGAGGCCACGAGAGGGGTCTCTACGAAAGCCTATCTTGGATTTTCAAGTTGCCCTACGGTTTTGTTAGGGTAGCAATTTTTCTGTTGGTGAAAAAATCGTCAGTTTCACTCAATTGAATGTTGTCACGTGGCTGATTTCTCATTCTTCTCATCGTGATGACGAACCGTCGGCTCCGACATGTCTAGTTAGGCATTATTACCCTACAATTGCTCCTATTTTGCCCCCCCACTCGATTGAATGCTCGGGGTCATACCCTATGCATGTGACATCCATGAAGCGATATGAAAGGATATTTTGTAAACAATCAGAAACCTTTAATGATAATCAAGTTGAAGCCTTGAGATTTATGCAATATGGTTCAAGTCCAAAACTGTACCCAGAAGCCACACACTCTTCCCTCTCCCAGCATACAGTAATGAGTCACAGGTAAACATAGAATTTGGAAGGATTTGACAAGAGCATTTTGATTTTACTTGCATCTTGTGTATTATAATATAGACCAATTTGCCAATGTGACATCTTCATATGAGAGAAAAGCTTCATTTTATCTCAATACAGTTGTACCTATTTCATTATTAGATAAAATAAATAAGTTCTACGCTAAATTGCAATAAATAAATTAGTATCCTCTATATTATGGATTTGAATTGATGTTCTCAATTAGTTATTATTCCTACACCTCACACTCACAAGATTAATAATGAAATGACATTTATGATTCATCAAATGCTGACAAAGTCTAATCAAAGTTCAACTTCAAGATGTATACAACATATCAAATTCAACTTCAAGATGCATACAACTTACCATATTCAAGCTCATGCCAACGGCCACTTGGATATTGTTATATGTCGATTAAAGTACAATATATGTAATAAAACCATATAGTCTTACAAAAAAGCCATCATAGAACATCTATGTCGATTAAAGTACTATTCATTTGTAACAGGGGCACACTCACAATGTGAAGTTGCAAAGCCCCGTGGGAAGCATCAAAATAGAAATTTACTAATCTGACTCATACTACTGTCAAAAGCGTCAAAGTTGCTACTGCTAGAGAACACCATGCTCCATTGTGGAAAGAATATTAGGTGCATCTGATTTCAGCGTCTGAAAATGAAAGAATGTTATTCAATTGCCAAAATTTAACTGACTTTATTTTATAAACCATTAATGAATAAAAATAGAAAAGGTTACCTGAGTGAAAGTTTGATGACCACCTTGACTAGTCAATGTCAAATATTTGATTCAATAGATCATCTGTCATGACAATTTGATCCATTGCAGATGTGTCCTGGCCACATGCATTTGAATCATCTTCATGATAATAAACACAAAAAGACCCACAATTTAATCTCATTAATGCATAAAGGAATATGTACCATCACCAAGAGAGGGCCTTGTCAACGACGAATGAGCTAGCATGAACCTGTATTTTTAAGAATTGTTAGTCTACACATAAATTGCATGGATGAACATAAGTGGTGTTACAAAAATACGTCCCTTCCAATTATATCAAGTGTACTTGCTATGTGCATGCAAAAACCGTGTTGCCCAAAAAAAACGTTCATCAATAGACCTGCATTTTGAACACATCCTTAATATACACGTAATAAACTTGAACATTAAGGTTTAATGATCATTGTTTGAAATGAAATGCATGATAAAAAAATAAGGCACCATTAAAGACCTACTACTCAAGTGTGCCTGAAGGGTCATCTCTTTGTTTAAGAGTATCCAGTATTGCTTCATGATCAACAGTAGTCACTGTCCATAGCTCTTTGGTCTTCGGTTTTGCTTGATTCTATAACAACTTGACATTTGTAGCTATAATAAGGTGTGAATACATTATAATGGTTTTGTGTCTCTCATAGTCTTCAAATGCATGTATGCCATTCTTTCTAATCATGTATGTTCGCAACCAAGTTCCCACAACAACAACTGAACCTGTAGGATATGTGAACCCATCATCATTTGTCACTGGTTGTGTTAGCTTTTGTTTTCCCTATACACATCGTGCCAACCAATATTCCGATCTCTCTTCATTCCCTTGCGGTGCAACAACTGCAAAAACATGTCCTGGCTATACAAGATCTAATAGACGATCATACTCAAGTGAACTTTCCATGTCATCGTTTGACAAGGATATTGTTTTAGATAAAGGAGTTAGATAGTGGGGAACCCACGTATCAACCTACTTACTTGACTCGCATTGATCCCAATCACACCAAAGACAACTTTGACAAAAACAAGCCAACACTCGTGTCCAAATGGTCCATGTACTTGCATCTGAGATGAGAAATGAATGCATCTTTGAAGAATCTTTAATTGTTTGACAATCCAATCTATCTCCCATTGTTCCCTCCTCAACCAACCAAAAAAATCTGCTCACTAATGAATCAAGAGTACCTCCATGTGACAATGCTGAACTACACCAATCAACAATAGAACGTGCATCAAAGAAATTTGCACCTAAAATCCTCAATTGCTCCTTAACTAGAGCTTTCTTCAAACATGCACCTGCTCCATCATGCTCTCCCTTCCCATGCCCCACCTAAAAAACACCAAATATGAGGTATACTGAGGTATACGCCTCTCCACATGCATTCTACTCAACCAATAAAACATACGGGCATTCTTAAATTGACCCGTACAGTTATCTAACCATATTATATGTCGGTCAATTGCAATATCTTTCTCATGCAAGAACTCAAAAAAATTCTCGAAAGAATGTTGCACATACTCAGAGGAGTGTGATCTATCATCACTCATATAAAAATGATACTCCCTGATTATCTTCCTATCTTCTTCTGTACTATCAGGAGCATGTCTATATGTAATGTGAACAAAAATAGCAATCTGGACTGAATTGTAGTACTGAGACTGTACCTCATTCTGTGGTTGCAATGTATAGTTCTCTGCAAAATCAACTACCGATACAATAGTGCCAATTGGGAAAGAGTTCTTACACATCCTGAACTATTGATCCAACCATTGAGACCTATGGGTGTGCCTTGCATACTTGTAGAAAATATTTTCCTTGAAATCCAAAATAAAATCAGCAATACTCACTTCTCTTGAGACTAATTGCATCTAGAACCTTCACCTCCACTCTTCAAAGTATATTTCACTGTCTCGTATCTTTTTTTCTCAACAAAATTATTTCCAAACTCGTGTTCGCTGCCCTCATGAAAACATGAAACAAACTTTGACAACCCACCGCATTCTGAGCACTTCTCATTCAAACAATCATTTCTATAGAAATAGCAACCATCATCTCTAGGGCATAAAAATAGATCTTGCAAGTCTCTTGATGATCTCGGAAATAGCATTGCACCACACTCCTGCAACATCTCATTAGTATGCATCATAGTACGAATATGACATAAAAGTTCATGGTACATTGAAAACTCCACATGGTACTTGCAACAACAGGTATTGCGAATCTTAAGAGGAACACAATAAAATGGTTTCAAAGATTCAAAGGCCCTTTGTGATATTTGCAAAGTTGGATGTAATTCACAAATTTTTTTGTACAACATTGTTTGGCTTGATTCCAAGAAATGTTTGGGATGCCGTGTGCGGTCTCGGTTGCTGATTCTTAATTTCAAAACATCCTTTATATTGGGTGACACTCTAGAATTAAAGTTTCAAAATTGTTGAATCTCTTCCTTCACATTGTTAGTCAACTTTCTATCAACACATGGAAGCTTCCCACCAAATGCCCATGTATCTTGTTGAAGTGGATTGTCAAGTCTTTGTCTTCGTGCAAGTGCTGTATCCAAAGTTTTACAGTTTATGTTAAAATCAACACAAGTTTGTCTCATTTGATGAGCCTTCCTCAATTGATGGCTTACTAAGGAGGTTGTAATCACTCTTTGAGCGGCTCTCTTATCTCTTTCTTTGGTATTCTTTCCAATAGAATTGAGAGCATCAAATAGATTTTTTGCAATAATAGAATTTCTCTCCATCTCCTTGTTCATACGAATCTTCAATTTGTTTAGCAATGGTCTCATCTTTATCATCTTTAGCAATTGAACAAAGAGTTGGCATTGCTCGATCAATGTCTTATTTCTAAAATTTTGGTTGAAAAGTTGTGTAGCCCACAACCGAACGGTTCTTGTTGACCTATTGCCTTCAAGATTCGCAATAATGTTATCATCGATTTCAAATAACCATTTTGGGGTTCTTGAAGGTCTTGGATTTGGAATTTGTCTTTCATCCATGAGAGGGTCTTCATTTCTAAAGTAATTAGGTGTTACATATGGTTCACTTGGTCGAGCAATTCCACCTTCAACGTTAAAGTTTTCCACATTTTCACCTCCTATGTCAAAATTTTCCACATGTTGAGCATTTTCATTATCACTTTCAACATTTTCAAAATTTTCAATATTTTCACTTTCAAAATCTACATTTTCAATAACTTGTGGCACATTTTCAAATTCAATTTCCTCTTCAGTTGAAGTAACATTAGAAATATTTAACATACCTTGTCTTCTCCTCCTATGACATTCTCTATCTCTTTCTCTATACACTTCAATTTGGTCATTTGAAAGTTTTCTTTTGTGTTTAGACTTCCGACGACTACTACTCCCCATTTCCCTCCACACATGCGCCTTCGTGATTGACAATGTAAGTTTTCACTTTAAGAATCTCCCAAAAGCACAAATTTGTCTCTAGTTGTCTGAAAACCTGTGATCCTCGACAGAAAATAGAATATGCAGACTGTGGGCCATTGGAATATACACAATGGCCCACAAACCCTTTTTTTCTTGGTTTTTTGTACAAAAAACGGATATCAGATTTTATCCGATATCCGATTTTAGTACAAAATTTGTGGTCCCCCAAAAAAATTCTCGTTGCTGCCATTTATTTGTAATATACCACATTGTAGAAATCTTATATCGGATTTTAATCGGATATCGGATTTTAGTAGTCATAGAGAGAGAGAGGAGGAGAGGGAGAGAGAGAGAGAGAGAGAGAGAGAGAGAGAGAGAGAGAGAGAGAGAGAGAGAGAGAGAGAGAGAGAGAGGAGGAGAGTAGGAGAGGGAGAGAGGAGGAGAGGGAGAGAGAGAGAAGGAAGGAGAGAGAGAGACGGAGAGAGAGGGGGAGAAAGAGAGAGAGAGACATAGAGAGAGAGGAGGAGAGGGAGGGAGAGAGAGAGAGAGAGAGAGAGGAGGAGAGGGAGAGAGGAGGAGATTGAGAGAGAGAGAGAGAGAGAGGGAGAGAGAGAGGAGGAGAGGAGAGAGAGAGAGAGAGAGAGAGAGAGAGAGAGGAGGAGAGGGAGAGAGGAGGAGAGGGAGAGAGAGGAGAAAGGAGAGAGAGAAGGAAGGAGAGAGAGGGGGAGAAAGAGAGACAGAGACAAAGAGAGAGAGGAGGAGAGGGAGGGAGAGAGAGAGAGAAAGAGAGAGAGAGGAGGAGAGGGAGAGAGGAGGAGATTGAGAGAGAGAGAGAGAGAGAGGAGAGGGAGAGATGAGGAGATTGAGAGAGAGAGAGAGAGAGAGAGAGAGGAGGAGATTGAGAGAGAGAGAGAGAGGTGGAGAGGGAGAGAGGGAGAGAGAGAGAGGATTGGGAGAGAGAGAGAGTAGGAGAGGGAGAGAGAGAAGGAAGGAGAGAGAGAGACAGAGAGAGAGGAGGAGAGGGAGACAGAGAAGGAAGGAGAGAGAGAGACAGAGAGAGAGTAGGAGAGGAAGAGAGAGAGAGGAGGAGATTGAGAGAGAGACAGAGAGAGACATAGAGAGAGAGAGAGGAGAGAGAGAGAGAGGAAGAGGAGAGGGAGAAAGAGAGAGAGAGTAGGAGAGGGAGAGAGGAGGAGAGGGAGAGAGAGAAGGGAAGGAGAGAGAGAGAGAGAGGAGGAGAGAGAGAGAGGGGAGAGAGGAGAGAGAGAGAGGGAGGGAGAGAGAGGGAGGGAGAAAGAGAGAGAGAGATAGTGAGAGAGAGGGGGAGAGAGAGAGAGAGGAGTAGAGGGATAGAGAGAGAAGGAAGGAGATAGAGAGAGAGAGAGAGAGAGAGAGAAGGAAGGAGAGAGAGAGGGAGAGAGAGAGGTGGAGAGAGAGAGAGAGGTGGAGAGGGAGAGAGAGAGAGAGAGGTAGAGAGAGAGAGGATGGGGTCCTATGGTGTCGTTAGGGGTCATATGGTGTCTTGGGACACCATAGGACCCCTTAAGACACAATATGACCCCTAATGACATGATTTGGTGTCCTAACGGGTCCTATGGTGTCTTTAGGGGTCATATGGTGTCCATAGGAGTCATATGGTGTCTTCGGACACCATAGGACCCCTTAGGACACAATATGACCCCTTAGGACACAATATGACCCAAAGCAACCCAATATGGTGTCATTAGGGGTCATATGGTGTCCTAAGAGGTCATAAGGGTTTATGGAACACCATATGAGCCCTAACAACATGCTTTGGTGTCTTAAGGGGTCCTATGGTGTCCCAAGGAGTCATATGTTGTCTTGGGACACTATAGGACCCTTTAGGACACAATATGACCCCTTAGGACAAAATATGACCCAAAGCAACCCAATATGGTGTCATTAGGGGTCATATGGTGTCCTAAGAGGTCATAAGGGTTCTTGGGACACCATATGACCCCTAACAACATGCTTTGGTGTCTTAAGGGGTCCTATGGTGTCCCAAGACACAATATGACCCCTAACGACACCATAGGACTCCTTAAGACACCAAATTGTGTCATTAGGGGTCATATTGTTGCTCTCTCTCTCTCTCTCTCTTTCTTCTTTCTTTCCCTCTCTCCCTCTCCTCCTCTCTCTCTCTCTCTCTCTCCCACTCTCTCTCTCTCTCTCTCTCTCTCTCTCTCTCTTTCTCCCTCTCTCCCTCTCTCCCTCTCCTCCTCTCTCTCTCTCTCTCCCCACCTCTCTCTCTCTCTCCTCCTCTCTCTCTCTCTCCACCTCTCTCTCTCTCTCTCTCTCTCTCTATGTCTCTCCTCCCTCTCCCTCTCTCCCTCTCCTCCTCTCTCCCGCTCCTCCCCCTCTCTCTCTCTCTCTCTCTCTCCCTCTCCTCTCTCTCTAAAAAATATGACTAATAAAATCTGATATCCGATTTCTACCATGTGGCAGTTTACCAAATAAATGGCAGCAACGAGAAATTTTTTGGGTACCGCAAATTTTTTTATTAAAATCGTATATCGAATAAAATTCGATATTCGATTTTAGTAGACAAATTTTAAAATTTCCAATTTAGGCTTGGGAATGCTTTTGTATTTGGCTTGGAAGTGACAAGCCTGGAAAGTCAACTGAAAAAACGTGTTTTTTAGTATTCCTTGGTTTTCCAGACTTTACACTGGTGGCTGACGACTTTTTTTGTAACCAAAATTGATAAAACAAAAAGGGTTTTTTAAAGATGTTCCCATCTTTCCAACAATATAAGGCTTGTCTTATTTCGACTTTAATAAATAATTATTATTTATTTTCTAATTGAATTCTGACAATAGTCCTGATTGATATACTGATTGAAAAACACTCATAACTTTCAAACAGTACCGAAACATGTGTCACATCCTATGCTTCATCTACTATAGGGAAAAATTAAAAAAATTAAATTTCATAAAGTTTTGACCAAGTTAAGGTGGTCAGACGTGGGAGTTTCTGAATTTCTGAAAAGCTGTAGTAAAAAAATCATAAATAATTATTTAATTTATAAAAAAATTTTAAAAAAAATGTGTCACATCCGGACATGAGTCTAATACTTTTATTATACATATTATAAAAAAATATTAAGATTTGATTGTGATTAGGGTGGTCAGACATACCTCTACTTCTTATTTTTTTCCTGAAATTTTAGTACCACTGCATTGAAATTTGAAATTTTCATCAAATAGGATTTTTTTTTTCCAAAAAACAACTAGTAGCTTAGAAACTAAATTCAATTTTCTATATATTTTCTTCTTACATATTTTAAAAATAATGTTCACAACTTATTCAAATTTTTATGTCAAGTTGCATAACTCTGATTTTCTGAAATTTCATTGCCACTTAAGGGCCTTTTTTGGCACACCATGATCCTGCACATAACCATGATAGTGACACAAATGATTCTCAATATCAAGAAGACTCAGATCTATTTGAATGTGAATTCATATCTCAGATGGGACCGACAAATAAATTTACCAAAGATGAGCTGCAAATGTTAGGGCGACGTGACTATGATATTAGCTACTTGTGGCCCACCGATATTCCAAATCAGCAATTACAGTCCACTGTTGTCCAATTCATATCTACAGCTAAATTATAATTTCACCCACCTACAAACCAAGCCTTGCCCATAGCCAGCGAGAAAATCTATCTCTCATCTCAACAAAGACTTGCACTTGACATAATTCTACATCATCAATCTAAACAAGTTGCAGCCCAACCTCTCCGAATGATTGTTCACGGAACAACAGGACCTGGTAAATCAATCTTGATAGATTGCATCAGACAAAAGTTAAATGTCTCTGTAGGCATTAAGAAAAACACATTGTTAGTTCTTGTACCTACAGGTGTTGCTGCATATAATATTCAAGGAACAACTATTCATGCAGGCCTCTGAATCCCTATAAAAGAAATGCATCCTTTGACATGGCAAGTATTGTTCACATTCCAAGAGCGTTTTAGGCATGTTAAATATATTCTAATAGACAAAATGAGCTTCTTGGGCCCTAAATTACTATTGAAGATTGACAGTCGGCTCCGCCAAGCATTCCTTGATAAACAACATGAAGGCTTTGGTGGACTCTCCACAATCCTTGTAGGTGACCTTGGACAGCTCCCTCCTATAATGGACAAACCAATTTATACTTGGCACTCTATACCTCTAAACTTGTGGCAATCATTTAAAACAGTTGTGACATTGCATACTTTTTCCACCAACAAGGTGCCTCTATTAAGCAACATCAATTCAGAAGCCTGCTCCAAAACATAAGAGATGCACAACCTAACAAACATGACTGGCAGATCTTAATGAACCAAACAAATACAAATCTCACTGTTTTGCAGCAAAAGGAATTCAACTCATCAATCCATTTGTTTGCAACAAATGACTCAACAACGCTGCACAACAAAAGAATGTTGAAGGAATTAAATTTACCCATTGCTCTCAGCATTGCACATATTGTGCAACAAACTAATACTGAATATGATAACAATGAACAACTACCATTAGAGCTACTATTATGTGAAAATCAGCAAGTGATGTTGCTAGCTAACTTGTGGATTGAAGTTGGCCTTGTAAATGGTTCCATTGGCCTTGTTAAAAAAATTGTATATGAAAACAATACTAAACCACCAGACTTGCCAAAATTTGTTATTGTCCGCTTTCAGAATTATAAAGGCCCTCCATGGGATACATTGCATCCAAATGACATACCCATTACTCCAATTACCTGAGGCAAGCGTACACAGATTCCATTGACAACCGCTTGGGCCATAACTATTCACAAATCTCAAGGACTTACACTGGATAAAGCTACAATAGACATAGGCAACACTGAAAAGCAAGGCCTAACATTTACAGCTATCTCAAGGGTCAAATCAATTGATGGAATACGCATTCATCCACCTTTCTCATTTGAAAGGTATGCAAAAATGCAAAAAAGTGTTTTTACCACCATAAGAAAGAAAGAAGAAGCTCGCTTGCAACAACTCTTTGGCCTCACATCTACATCGCAGGATTACAATCTACATCTATGAAATGCTTGCACACATAGTTTTGGCCTTCACTTGTTCACCAATCAAATGGTTGACATTCAACAACAACCATTCTGCCTTCTCCACTGCTATTACACAGATAAAAAAAATTCAATACTAATATATCACAATTCCCACTTCAAAGTTTTTTCTTTTCTGAATACGCTATTTAAATCAAAATTTCATTGCATACAGTTACTTATTCGTACTTTACACTTTTTCAACGACTGTGCAAGTTGCCTTCCCATATACACATTTCACTTTCTCATCAATACTCCACGGTGATGAAACAAAATTTAAAGCGCCTACAATGTAAGTTCTCCAAACTTTAAAGAAATAACTAACTGAAATCTAGCTTGTTTTCCAATTTTTTATTCTGAACAACCCCTAACTATGTCTATCTTTTGATTCTTAGGTGTCTTTACCAAGTTTCCAGGCAAGATACAAGTTGCAGACACAACAATTTTCAAGCTAGATTTCACTTTTGGCAATTCTCTGAAAATTTCATTCTATTGCTTTTTTCACATCATTATTATTAAACAAACTTAATACATATTCATTGTATTTACCAAATCAATTACCTTTCTGCATAGGTGATTTCTCATCTGTCTGATTGCTGATTACTAAATTTAATTTGCAGATAGCAAATGGTCAAGCTCATCGCAACATATAATGTATACTGCTCATTTACATTTTGGAACGTTGCCAGCCTATCGGCTTCCCGTTGCACGCACTCAAAAGACGTGCAACCGCTAGTTTTAATTGTGGCGACATTGAATGCAAGCTGGCTAAGGCGTGCGTGATGATGTATCTCCCTCAAAATGATTATAAGCTAAAATCTATCATTTCATTGATCGATTCAGAGCGATATTGTCCTGTGTATATGACTTGGCCGAGTTATCAATATCAGCGAACTCCTTTCATCTTTGGCAGAGATTATGATCTTCTATATTAGCCAATTCACCTTTTGGACTTCAACGATTTTGTCTCAGAGGCATCAGTGACTATATTTCATGTTGTGACTCCATTTTGGCATCAGCAATTTTCCTTCACAAGATTTTGGCGATTTTCACCAGGGGTCGATTTGTATCAGTTTATAGGTCGGCGACTTATCTCAGATCAGCGACGTCTTGCATTTTGATGATCAGCGACCCATCTTAGATCAACAACTTAATCAAATCGATCTTCATCAAGCGATTTTTGTCATCTCTGTAGGTTGGCGATTTTGATCAACGTAGATAGCAACTTCATCTCTGCAAACCACAACGAACCGTATCATTCTCGTTGTCATCGATTTGATCATTGATGTGAATTCTTCATTAGAATCGGCTTATGTTAGAGGCAAATATTGAGGCGATTTCCAGTGGTAAATTTTGAATGAAGGTGAGTTATCACATGATCAACGACTATGTTGGACACACTAATTTAAACCTCTGATATGCTATTTACATAGAATAATGGCCTTGCGACTTTGAAGTTTGAGCACCGAGACTGAATTGCAAGTGAACAGTGGCAAACTCTTGATCGATCAAAATTTGTGTCTTAAAATACTGCGATTTCATCTTGGAAAGCGATCCACATTTGATTTGAAAAGTGAACTAAAATTACGCTTAAATTTGATCAGCGGATGCCTATTTATTTTAATCACTTCGAAACGATTACCTTCACCCAAGGAGGATAATCCCATTAGTATATTCATTCTCAGAATTAAGTTTAAGACAGGTTATTTTATCAGATTTTGCTTCCGTATTGAATGTGTTTTGATCACTTTCAAGTGTGTAATTAGCATTATAGTTGAATCAAATCATTGTTAATCAATGGTTGAAGGCGTAACCTAGGATTGCAAGGTTTTTATCAAATTTTCATGCCTAGATAATTGATTTCATATTTGCAAGCGAATTTCATTACATGACACTAACTTAGTCAAATATCACATGTGCATGATGGCATGATCGTGACAAGCGCTTTTCAAGGAAGACTCAAAGAGCATCATCATCAAGTCGAAGATCAAGTCATATTGGAGCAATGTAGGCGACACAAAGCTTAGACAAGTCGACATGAAGAAATTTCAAGGCATGCTCTACATCACCAGACCAACAAGACCCGCAACACCGATGATAGAAGGTGGCATCGTCAAGACAGTCGACTTCCTCTTAGCAGTGCAGTGCAATAAGCTCATCGTTGGATGCGCGAGGTGCTACAATCTTGATAGAAGAGTGATTACCACACTAGATGAGAGAGATAGATTATGTCTTCGAGGAAGCAATTAGCAAAGCATTTCACATACCTCAATTCACGAACATGATATACGAAATCCATGAAAACGCGAAGGCAATTTACGACAACGACACAGAGAATTTTTTTGGATAGTCAACAGGTATTGGTTATCAAAGATTAAGGCAAGGTCTCATTGGAGAGAACATTGCACTTCAAATCTTTACAATGCAGCTGATACGATCGTCAAGTTGCAAGCTCATGCAAGGCAAGAATAAGAGTCACTCCAGGTGCAATATGCATTTCAAGGCATGATGAGGATCATGCATAGGTAAGACAAGGTCTATGTCGGATGCAAATGCTAGTTATCGCGAATGTAGGTGATCGCGAATGCATGTGATTGCAAGTGATCAAGGCATACGATCGTTTTAGAAGAGTTAATCAAAGTTAGAAGGTCGACATGAGCGGAGTCATCACCACATCAAGCACTTGCACATGTTCAGTATCAAGAGATATGCCGCATTCAATTACACACTTAGGATGAGTTATAAAGATCAAGCAAGCTGAGGTGGCATCTAGTTGTCATTACATCCAATCACATTATTTCACAAGAAGGCATCTAGATTCAATGAACCTGGCTCATCTAGATAACTGCTACATGGGAACAAAGTTTGATGTTAACTACCCTCGTCATCTATTGGCCAAATTTTCTAAGGAGGACATGTGTCCTATCATTTGTAATTGTATCATTGGTCAAGCATTTAATGCTTTGTAATGGGGTCAACAAACCTTAATTAATGTTTCTATCTTATAATCGTGACCATTGATCTCAAATTGATCTGAGCCACTGAAATGTAATGAGAGCACTGTAAAAGGCCTCACTTCTTCATTTGTAAGGTTGATAGTCAATAGTTAGAAAATAGTTAGGTCAATAGACATTACATAGATAGTATTTTAGAATACAGTAGAAAGAGAAGGCAAAGATTGTTGCCAAGACATTGTTGCAAAAGACATGTAAACTTCATTGAAGAAATTGTGAATTCTATGTGTTGATTAAACAAATTGCATGGTCTCTATACTTCTCAATTTTATTTCAAGTTATATAGATGAATGGAAGAATTGTGTGATCAATGGTGAAATTCACATATCCATACTACTAACACTTTGTCGATGGTAAAGTGCCTTGCATGGTGAATTGGATCCATATTAGGCCATACTTAACTTCAATTATCATTCCTTCGTTGATATGCATCAACATGATGGTGTCTATGCTTATGATGGTGGCCTTGTGGAGATGTTTGTTGCATGTTGAAGCAAGACTTAGTTAGAGTTTCATCAGAGATCATTCATTGCTCCTACATTATTAGAATTATATATCTCTCAACCCTATCCTTTTTCCCTTTTTTTAATCAAGTGAAATCTCTTGTTCCAGCAGTCATCCGAGCATTCAACGTAAGTCCCCTTGTAGGTACACTAAATCACATCAATACCATTGAAGCTATCCGACACATTAAGACCTAACATAAGAGAACCTTGGAGTCATCTCAAGTGATCCTTTATAGATCTTCAACATTTGAGAGTCTTTTTATCAAGAGAGGATAGAGTACCCTTGGTATTTTATTCTGTGTTCGATAGTGCATCAAAACACCATCAACAGAATTGGCGCTAGAAGCAAGGCATGATCGACAATGAATACATGAGCAGTGGATTCCGGTTCTTATCAAGTTAATTTTAAAGTAGTACGCACAAGAAAGGAAAGTGATCGGTAGAATATCAATTGGGCTTACAAACGAAAGAAGCATATCACACAGCTGGAACCAGTTGAGATTTCAAGTTACATATGAGATTTGCAAGATCTCTCTTATTCCAAAAAATTCAAAAAATCCAAAAATAGAAAATTGAAAAAAACGGAAAGAATTCTCAATTGAGCAACAATGTCACGAAGATGAGCAAGAAGTTGATATCTCACAAATTTGGTGGAGATGGAATGCATAGCTTCATCCAAGTCATTTGTCTGAGTTTGCATCACCTAGACATTACAGAATGCATGAAATAAATGAACACAATGAAATGCATTTCTTCACATTCTTGTCAAGGATGGAATTAGCAACACAAGGAAAGATCTTCTTTTGGGATGTCCCCAAGCTAGAGGCAGAGGAAGGCAATTTCAGTGTCCGAATGAGTAAAGATCCTCTTTCAAGATTCTTAGTGATGATTAAAAATCAGCTTGCCATCAAAGGCAAATTGCACTTGGAGAAAATATTGCTACTAACATGGTGTAGAATTCACAATGTACCTCACACCGAGTTTACTTGCTCACTTTGTGAAATGGCTATCAATCAAGAGAGGTATCAATTTGGATTGCCAAACTTATCCAAGGAGGAGTGTATCAAGAGTAGATATTGGAGCAAATACCTTGTAGCTGAATTTAAAAGAGCGCATGAACAAGACATCGCTACATCATCCAACAACGAAGGAAGCCAGTTGCAAGTCAATGACACACATTTACATGGCGATCAATGTATTATAGGACTTGCATTTAAGGAGTGCGCTACAACTGCATCCCAAGATAATGAATTATAGGAAGACAGTGTAAGTATGCAAATTGAGACAACAAAAATGACGAATGATGAACAACATGTCAGTTTGACAGTCAAGGAAGATAATGATTCACATCTATTGCAAGAGGAGTTCCTTGACGAATCCTCACTCTCACTATAAAAGGAGGTCCTTGAGAATGAATTGAAAGAAGTTTCAAGTAGTGATCTCGAAGGAGATACAGTCACATGGAGATATTGAAAAAAGAATTGCAGGTTATCACAAGTGAGCCTAAGTATGATGAACAATTTGAAGCGTCACACAAAACTATCATCATCGTCATGCTATTAGAGGGGGTGCTAAATGATCTTATAGAAGAGACACAGTAGGAGTCACTGCCGACATTGTTCCAAGACAAGCAAGTTGCTATGAGTGGCATGATTCATCATCAACTTCGACCTCCCGAAGCAGTATTAGAAGAATGGCTAGGCGACAACATGATTTGACTCGATGATCAATATGTTATAGTGAGCGAAATCTTCACCTACCTCGCGTCCAAGGAAAATGAAGAAGTAGTTGAAGACATTCAAGACACCAGGATATTAGCAAGCAAAGGTCAATGTGTGGAGACATCAAGGCATGAAGCTCTACAAAACATGGATTTTTGTGAAGATTATCAAGCAATTGAGGAAGAAAATATAACAAATAGTGTAAATGACTTGGAGGGTCATCATGACTTGTAAATATAGGTGTCCTAGTTTAGTATAGTTTAGAGTTCATGTCTTTTACAATAAATGAGAATATTCTGGTATTGGAACAAGAATGAGTAGGGAAAACTCGAAGGCCTTATATTCTAATGGTCTTCAATAACTTACCTTGATGTTGGATAACTAAGAAAGGAAAACAGTAATTGTAAGTGATTGTAAAGGAAAAAGTTTAAGTAATCAAATTCAAAAATATTTTGATAGCTCCCTTGTGGTCTTCCATCAAAAATAGAAGCAAATATTGTGGATTGTAGAATTCCAGTGGACTTCTCATCTTTACTCTTTACTTGTAATTAACGAAAGTATTTGTAGTGGATATCCTCCAAAGGATGACTTTCTTGGAGTAAAGATAATGCATATGTATAGATTTCAATTAAATGAATAATTTATAGTTGGTAATTAAATGATTAATTATATTTCTGGCCAGTTATTTTAAATTTTTATATGCATAAGTTTCAATTATATGGATAATTTATATGTTACTACTTTTTAATTTGTCTAGATAAACCATTCTTCATTCTTTTTTATAGTTAAATATCTGATTATTTGTTCAATTACATGTTTTCTTGGACAAGTGAAGTTGGTCCCATCGTTTGATATCCACAAACTATCATATGACCTCCGATAATGATACAAAGAGTGCTAAATAGATATCCATCTAAGTGGTGAGGGTAAAATAAATTCTGGTAAAGATAAACTAAACTGTACAGTCCGAGATGAAGAGGGGAAACCCCTGTTAATGTGCAACATTGAACCTGAAATATGGATTGATCAAGTTAAAGATGCATATAATCATCAAACTCATAGTACAGAGAGCTAAAAATGTCTGCTTGTGTGTCCATATATTAAAACGAGGAGCATATGACTGTCTGGTTGTATTTCTTGGACCTTATCATGACAAGAAACACTAGCAGCTGACTACAACGGACAAATATAACCTCCAAGTAGTAAACAAAACTGTGGAAAGGATCCCTCACATGACCATAGACAATTTAGTCGCAAAAGTCAAAGAGATAGATACGAAAATTAGAGTTTGCTATGAAGATTCAGCCTTTGAATGGGATGAAGATATGCTTGCATGAATGATGGTCATGGATGCATGCTTTATTCTTGAGTTGAATGGACTTACCCAATTCCAGCCTTATTTTCGGCTTAAGAAACCTAAAATCAAAAGACGAGAGATTATACTGGACATTTTGAAGTTGGAAAATGAGATTCCTTTCTGTATTCTGAAAATGATCCTACAATTGGAATGGAAAGACTCTTTATTAGTACAAGATTGCTTATCCAAACCTTTGTGTGACTGGATTTATTCGTTCTCAAGCAAATCAGGAGAAATAGAATTTGTGAAACATGTTGAAAGTGGTCCATTCCATCTATTAGATTTGTCAAGATAGATGATTGTAAATTTCTTATCAAATCCTGGTTCAGGTTGTGAGTCTACTATCCCTGTTAAATGTTGTGCTTGCAATGTTCATTGCTACACTTCTACTTGCATTGTTGCTCCAAATAGCGTTGCTTGTTTTAGAGGGACAATCTTTTTCTTCTTAGTCTATTTCACATCCAAGGCAAGCCACCTTTCGAGTGATCCCTGTTCTGTCCTCCAACTATATTACTCTCAACATCACAAAGCTCTACAACACTTTCAGTTGCACTGACATGTTGATCATCTTGGCCCTCTTCTTTGTCTAGATCGAAATTGTGAACATGACTGCTTTCTATAGCATGTCTGTTAGTAGTGGTCCTGGCAGAATTAGAAGTCGTTCTGGTGACTGGCTTATCTCCATTGTCACTTGAGTCTATGCACTCTAGTTAACCAGCATCCTCCACCTTTCAGCAACATGCAAATGAATTAAATCCCTAAGAGCCAACTGTTTGCCCCACTCATTTGTCCCCTGTAACCTGTGGTGATCTCTAGGCTGATGTTTTGCAGACCCAATGCTGTCCTCGGAAGTTACGCCTTCTCTCATATTGATAACCACAACTGCCTCTGTATCATCCAATCTAAGCATGTCAAGATTGGTTTTTGACAGCCATTTGTTAAATGTCGATCAATTTGCCGTAAGAACATTGCAAAAGGAAGAAATCATGAAATAATAGTGAATGCTCCCGCACTACTACATGGAATGGTCATGATGGCAATGTACAAATGTTGCAATAAAGTGCACATAGATTCTTATGTATAAATTGTTTTAATTCCAATTATTTATTAATAAAGTTTGGATTTTGTCAATGTTCTCTTTAGTTAAAATATGGGCATGACAACTACAATAAATAATAAAGAATGCCAACTAGTGGGAATTTTGTTCTCTCCCACATGATATTATGGTTCTGGTCTTACTCTTAATACATTATCAATGCTTTAGAGTGCATGCCAACATGTCAAAACTACTTATATGACATTGTATCTAATTTAAAGTATCCACCTTGAAAATGAATTGGACTTCATATTCCTTAAAATGAAGGATACTAGTCAAATATTAAAGATTTTTTGTTTACAATCTAGAAAGTTTCAAAAGACATTGAGCCCTAACTTTTCTAAAAATTTGAAAAAAAATTAAAATATATTTTTGATTAATAAATATTTGTGTCAGTAATGTTTTATTCTTTCCCATTAGAAATGCCCTCTAGAATAAAACTGTAAATTTTATCTTTAATTTTTATAAAAAGGTATAATTTTTCCAATATATTGTAAAAAATTACTAGTGATTTTCTTTATACTTGAAACAAACACCCCTAATATATTGAATTTCCATTGACGTTGAAGAGCGTTTCTGGCTGCCCTTTTCTTTGCCACTTCTTTCTTTGTACATTCACCCCTCCCAACCATCTCATCGTCTATAAATACTTCCACAACTATCTTTTCTTTATACATGACACATTTTCCAGTTTTTTGACATAATTCTTGAAGTTCTGAAACGGGATGCTTTTCCAATGTCTCCGGTGTGACCAGTGGTTCTAACAAATTCTTGAATTTCTACCATAAATGAAAGAAGAAGAAAGATGGTATCACTATACTCCATCATCTTAAAGTTTTGTATGAAAATATAAATCTTAGCAATAATAATAAATGAAAACATATGAAAATAAGAGTAGAGATTGAGTTGTGTTAATACCTCCCAAACTTCTTCCAAAGAAGAGTCAATATTTTGCAATAACTTACCACTGCTATCAATGTTATTGCTATCAAAGTTAATGCTATCAAGAAACATTGCACCTGCTATTGATTCAACTATATTAAACAAAACAGAGGGTGGGTTCAGATCTTTTTCGTTTTCGTTGATTTCTTTAGTGAATGTCTTCACCTACAAGACACCAAAAAATGAACTTTAGTAAGAATGTCTTCACCTACAAGACACCCAAAAAATATTTTGAAGAGTTACCATATCATTTAGGTCATCATACGGAATTGTGAGATGGTTATCAACTCCTAATTTTTGTACAGCAACTCGTGCCAGATTTTCGTTGCCCATAATTTCAGATCTTAAGCAGCTCAACACGCCTTCATTCTCGTGGGGATAAGTCATGTACAAATATTTTGCTATTGCTAGCTTAAAGAACAAAGTTCCAAGGAACTCCAATGATTCATAAGATCTCAGACCTGCTGATTCAACTGCTTTTGTGCATTCATCGCATCGTATGGAAGCGCTTCCAAATAGCATCTCCACAGGCTTACAAAATGACTCTCTCAACAAATCCTTCCTCTTGAAACTATACTTTAAGTTTCCTTCAATCTTGTCCAACACATCAGACTTATATGAAGGTTTCTGGATATCGGATTTTAAATTTTCAATAAACGTTTTGTTTTCATTGCACTTGCATTGTTTTTTCTTTGCTTTGTTTATTGGACCGGCAACAGTTTCGCTTGTAGAAGGATTCTCCTCTCGACTTAGCACTGGATTTAACATAGGCTTGAAGACCTGTAAATGCGTTTAATACTATGGAATTTTAAAAAACGCAATGTGTTTAATAATAACTAAACGCAATGTGTTTAATACTATGGAATATTAAAAAAATGAATATTTTCTTACTTCCCAAACTTTCTCAAATGAAAATGCACTATCCACATGCACAGCTCCGACTAGGGCTTCAATTAGGTTTGCAAGAACCTTTGGAGGTTTAACATCGCTGTTTGATATAGATTCATCTGCCATAGCTTCTTCGCATTTATCAGCCTGTAAAAACACATCGAGAGGAAGAGTTCAATAGTGACTAAATAAGGAGTTTTTCAAAGGTTTCAATATGAAATACTCACCCTATTTTTCACAGCGTTATCTAATAGGTAGTTGTGAAACTTATTTTTTAGTGCAGCCCTTCCAAGGACATCATTCTCCACATTTATTGTGACTAATTTGACGAATGTTTTCTTATCGATTTCTTTACAAGTCTTGTATACGTTAATGGCAATCAGAAACTCTAATACTGCATCTCCAAAGAATTCTAGGCGGTGATAAGATTCTAGTGCTTCTTTCAATAAATCTTTGTTGTTGAAGCTGTATTTTAAAATTGATTCTATCTCATCTATTTCAGTTCGGAAATGTATCCACTCCATTTTCTCAGCCATAAAATAAACAAAAATGTTATTAAAATTGACGTTCTGTATGTAATTGATAGTTGGCTGGAACTTTACCACAATCTAAGAATTTTAAAAGTATATAACACAAAATGAGTAACAGATGGATTTTACGGTGTTTTCACAAAAATACATTAGAAACCTTTTTCATTTATACTATTGCAAAAGGGTTTCCAGGCTTGGGTTACGTCGATTCCATTCGGATAGAGATCATCTTAATTATACTATCCTCCACATAATAAAAACGGTTTTAACGCTTTATACAGTTCATGATTATTATTCATTAGATTTGAAATATGGTATTTTTGCTATACTAATAAATTAATTATATCATTTTAATTGATTTTATAAAATTTTGGTAGTAAAAATACAATGAGTAAGTAAAATAGGAGATAAAATTAAATTAAATTTAAATTATATAATCCCTATCTTGGGAGCCTTTCCGAAGTTCTTCAGAGTTATGGCTAGCTCTGACTTCTCTTTTGAAGATAACATTTTTCTGGCTGATTTTCTTGTTGATGGTACATTTTTCTGGCTGATTGTCTTGTTGATGGTACAGTTAGCTTCCGGGTGAAGTAAAATTTGGTAATGAGGAGTTTTAAACTCATGTTACAGCCCTTTTTGCGGCTGCTCATGCAGGGCGTGTTGACCTTATACACAATCTTCTGTCTGTAAATTCTTGCACATCAACATGAGAAAGTGAATAAAACTAATCATTTTTTATTTCACATCTTTACAATCCACTAAATTTTTTCATGTTACTTGAGGTCCAAAATTATTTTTTAAATGTTATAATAATTAATTTAAATTTTTTTTTGAAAGAGTTAATTGAATTGCTAGGAAGATCGTAAAACCTTTCTAGCGATGTATCTTTGAATGACCTATGAAATAATTTTGGAAGAAGAACACAATCAAGAATGAAATTACTACATAAAGTGGTAAAATTTGTTTTGTGAGTGGTTGGGCCTCATTTTACATTATGTTTATCAAAGCATGGTATCTGAATGTGCTATGAGATAGGAGTCTTAATAATGTTGCCCTCTTAGTTGTTTCCCTTGATGTCAAAGACACAAAATTCTTGATGTATTCACGGTGATGCATTTGGACAGTGGTACACAGTGATCAGTGTTGACATTCAGGTATGTACACAGTGATCAGTGTTGACATTCAGGTTTGTCATAAGATATTTTGTATTTGTGTCATATGGTTCATTAAGTATTCTTTTTGTTTGATACATTATGTATCTTGTTTCACATTAGATATTAATGCCTTTTATGTCTCTGTCTCTAATAAGAAATTAACATCTTATCAAATGTTTTGTTGATAAGCTATTAACAACTTATTACATACAAGATGTATAAGTTATTAATAATCTTTTTCATTAAGGTTTGTAAGTATCAGGTGATAAGGCGTTAATTATAACTTGTTTTACACAAAGATGGTCACTTGATCAATAACAAATCTGTGAGTAATGGCATAACAAAAGACATGACTATGTGATGTTGACCTAGTTTGTGAAAACACTTTGTTATAAACTTATAACCATAGTATGTGCAAAAGATACTTTGGCATGATAAAGTGGTAATAAAAATGTCTTTGACTTTGAGCACAAATCGAGATATTCATAATGAGTGTCGATAGACAACATTGTTATCGGAGTCCCTGCATACATACATGTATCAGTGCACCAAAAGAAAACATATCCAAATATAAGTGGTCATGAGAACCGTCCAAGGCTAAGAACAGTTTGCTAGTATAAAGTTACTTTGAGCATGTTAAAAATGTATAAAAATAAATAATACTATATACGAAACATACTTTACTGCTTGCATGTATCTTTGTTAAAAAACATACTTTTCTCATTTTACCGCTTGCAGGAATCTTTGTTAAAAAACATACATTTCAAGTACACTACACAGAAACATGATAAAATTTAAAAATTTGGGTGAGACAGGAACATGATAAACTGTAAAAATTTGGGTGAGCTGCCAAAGAAATCATCATGGAGAACGCCAGCTGCAATCTTAATTTTCACATTAAAAACCTGCCAAGCTCGTACAATCCGCTTAAGGAGACATTAATAATCTCAGAAAACATTTTGGAAAATAAAAAATAAAATAAACTGCAGGAAAAAAATCAAACAATCAATAATATATCAAAAAAATTAATAAATTTTAAAACAGTTTAATAAGAAGAAAAATGAAAGTTTAGCATAAGATAATGTTTTCCACTTTTCATAATTACCAAAGCAGTTTATTAAGTAGGGACTAAAAATTATTAAGGGTTATTATCTTTTGTTTCGAAGGCATAAAGAAAGGTATTCTCGGTTTACATCTTTCAGTCTTCAAACCGTAGCCGATATGCTAGGGCACGGGCTTTAGTGGGAAATTGTTACCAGGTATCTTCTGAGGTACTGAGGTTGGTTCGTTTTTCAAATACATTGACGATGTGTGGTTAAAGATGAATACCTAATCTTTTTTATTATCATGCATCATTTTTTTTATTTTTTATTTTTGGTTAAAGATGAATACTTACTTTAGTTAGTTTGAGATTATAGTGGGAAATTGCAAATCGTTGTGTAAATATTCCCTTCTTTCTGTTGTTGTTTCAGTTATCAAAAATAGTTTCATATACAGAATTTCTGATGACATCTATAAGGGTTTTCATTTTTTAAAAGTGTATAGTCACTATAAATGAGTTCGATTGGGTATTGAAAGAAAATATTCTTTATGAACACATTTTGTTAAAAAGAGTTTCTGAATATATTTGCATACACCAAAATTTTTGAGTCTCAAAGACATGAGATAGTCAAGAAATGTTGTAAAATGAAACAGAGCTTATACTTTGTATTTGTTACTTTCAGAACTATGATAAGATTTCTGTATTAGCCAGTGAGGCATATTTTATTTGTGAGTGAGACAATTTTGTATCACACAGTGAAACAATTCTATTTTTCTTCCTTGAAAGGGTTTTCCACTCAGAAATATTGTATCATGGTCTTGTTGATTGTTATTACCTGCACTTTCAAATCTTTGATCTTTTTGCATCTCATGATATGAATTAGTATTTCAGTCTATCATTATTTCAGTGTATTATTGCTGTTATCTTTCGTTACAAGCAAAGAGTTCAACCTTGTTAATTTGTCACCGTGAAGTGGATAAACATTGAATAAGTAATTGGATAATCATGTCACAAATAGTCTCTGGTTAAAGTCTTCAAAACGGGTGTTTAAAACTTGTGCAAATTTTTAAATCCTGGTAGTGAATATAATGACTCAGAGGAAGGTTCTTCTACATCAAAAGCACCCTTATTTGATGCTAATAATTTTTCTTTCTGGAGTCTTAGAATGGAGAATTATCTGTCATCATTAGGTTTTGATGTTTGGGATTCGGTTACTCAAGGTTATACATTGGCTCCAAAATGTCCTTCCACAGCTGATGAAGAAAAGGCCTATGGGAGAAATGCCAAAGCTAAAAATGCTATACTATGTGGATTAACTAATGAAATACTTGTTAAAGTTATGCATTGTAAAAGTGCTAAAGAAGTTTGGAATAAACTTGTTAGTATTTATCAGGGTGATGATAAAAGAAGCTAAACTGCAACAACTTAGGACAATATTTGAAAGCCTTAAAATGAATGAAGAGGAGAAGATAGAAGAATATTTTCTTAGGATAGATGAGAAAATAAATTCTATGAGAGGTCTTGGTGAAACTGTTGAAGACAAAACAGTTATTAAAAAGGTTCTAAGATCACTACCATCTAAATATGACTCAAAGGTCACAATAATTGAAGAGGCCAAATACTTTAAAAAAATCTCTCTAGATGAACTACATGGATCACTTACTACATATGAAATGAGAATTCAAAATGATTTGCCCTCTAGCAAAGAAACTGCTTTTAAAATTGTGAAGAAATACAAAGCATTAGACTCTGAGTGTGAAGATTTAAATGAAGATGAACTGAATCTTGTTAGAAAACTAAAAAGAGGTTCAAGAAAATATAGGAGAAAACTCCTTTCAAATGCTTTAATTGTGGTAATGTAGGCCACTTTGCAACATAATGCTCTTATGTAAAACTTGGAAATGATAAGGAGGAAGAAGACAAAGTAAAAAGAAACAATATACCTTCAAAAGAAATAACAAATATAGAAAGAAAAGTCTTTTGATAGAAGACTTAGAAAATACTGGAAGTTATTCTAAGAGTTTTGATAATGAACAAGAGGAGATTTGTTTCATGGTTATCATATGTTCTAATAAAAATGAGAATAATCTAGAGGTCCATTCAGATAAGGAAGATAAACGAGAAGATGAAGTTGATCTTGAAGGTGAACTCTTGTGTGCACATAAGGAGATTAAGAGACTAAAGATAGAACTAGCAGAAAGTAGAAGGATTGAAGAAGTAACTAGAGAGAAGTTGCAAACTAAAGAAAATATTTGTCAAGACCTAGAAACAGAAGTTGTTGGTCTAAGAAACAAAGTTGAAAGATATCATAATGGTAGATTAGAAGACCTCTTACGAAAACAAAAATAAAACACGGATAAAATTGGTCTGGGTTATGAGAAAGGTGAATGTTCAAACATAACTGATTTGCATAAGAATCAAGGCAATACCCTTGCTAGTTATAACAAACCTACATGCTATGCAAAGTCAAATTTTGGAAGAAGGAGAATATTTTCAAGATTTAATGCATATCTTTCACGATATTATTTTTTATTGGAATCAATATGGCCATAGGGAAAATAATTGCAATATGTTTAAAATAAGGTCCAACTTTCTTTTTAGAATACCTTTTATGATGTTGAACAATTTGAAGTACTTCACCTGCAATAAATTTTGTCACATAGCCAAATTTGGTAGATCTAGTCCTAATAAGCAAAACGAGACTAGTGATAATCAATTTCTGAAAGAGGAAACAAAAATCAAATCTGTTTGGAAACCAAAAGTAAAAATTGCTGAAAAAAATCCATGTTTGTGGAAGTAAATCTTTGGATGTAAAAAATCCATGTTTGTGGAAGTAAATCTTTGCGTGTAAAAAAATCCATGTTTGTGGAAGTAAATCTTTGCATGTAAAAAATCGATGTTTGTGGAATTAGCTCCTAGGTGAAAGGATAAAAATATCATAGGTGCTAAATGGATTTCCAGGAACAAATCAAATGACAATGGTAACATTTCTAGAAATAAGGCAATATTAGTTTGTAAGGGATAGTTTCAGGTTGAGGGTATAGACTTTGATGAAATATTTACATCTGTAGAAATATTAGAAGCTATAAGGATGTTTTTAGCCTTCTTAGTTTATAACAACTTTAAAGTTAATCAATTGGATGTTAAATCTATCTTTCTTAATGAATATCTTGAAGAGGATGTTTACATGGAATAGTTTGAAATTTTTAAAGTTAAAGGTGATTTTGTTTACAAGTTGAAAAAGCACTTGTATGGTCTTAAACAGGAACCAGAGCATGGTACTCTAGGTTGGATAATTATTTGCAAGAACAAGGATTTACCAAAGGAGGCGTTTGTTAGTTATGTGCTCGTTTAACCACAAGAAATGAATTTCCCTCCAAACCATAGGCAATGCATGCTTGTCTTCCCCAAAAAATTGAATATTCAATCTACAAGATTATGTGAATTGCACTGTAATTTCTGTTATCTGCAGAGTTAATTCGATCTTCCCTCAATGGTATTCACTTTGCCATAGCCTATCAAGCTGCTCTTCAATGATATCGATCCTCACTTCTACATCTCCTCTTGAATTATTGAACTGCTCTGTAATTCGAATAATGTGTCTAAATGAGTGAGATCGTGTTATGTATATGTATGAGAGAGGCACCCTTTAACAAAGGGTCGACCCTCAAATGATGTGTCCTTTCATAGGGTGGAGGACTAACATAAGGCCGACCCCATAAACAAATAGAAATTATAATTTATATTAAATGGAAAACTTCTTCATTTAATCGACTCATACAGATATGTTAAATATGCATAATCAGAGACTACTTGCAAATTTATGAGTCGACCTTAGAAGGATACGACCATAGATACAAACATTAACACTCCCTCTTAGCTAGGGAGGAATCTTTCTTGATATGTAAGTCACATAGTGATACCCATCATGGCTACTCCCAAAGGGTGGGTCCATCATAGCTACTCCCATGAATGGAAAAAACAAATGAACACAGGTGTTAAGTCATGGAGTCTCTCAACATGAAATCCACCATCGCTACTCCCAGAGGGTGGAACCAGCGCTTTCCCCTCAAACTTCTCTCACAAAGACGAATGCATTAACAAGGGCTTGCACCTAAAACTTCTCCCTCATAGAGAAGAATGCATTAACAAGGGCTTGCACCTCAAAATTCTCTCTCATAGAGAAGAATGCATTAAGTAGATCTTCATGATGATGTGGATTCCTCATAAATAGATAAAAACCTTCTGGCCTCCTCGTCCAAGGTTGTTTTTGATGAAATTTTAGACTCCCTGTGAATCTGATATCAACCTTCTAACCTCCTTGTCCAAGGTTGCCTCTAATGGATTGTCAAACTCCCTCTGAATATTTATTCCTCCTCTTTGAAGAAACATCTTCAGCCACCAACTTAAGCTCATTGTGGAAATTATCAAGTTCTTTATTCACTTTCGTATGTTGATGTGCAAGAATTTACAGACAAAAAATAGAGATAAGATATTTTCTATGAAATTTCATTTACTTACACATTTATACTTAGTCATTTATGATTATCATTTGTTTGTTATTCAATATGAGGGTTCTTCCTCTAGGAATTGAGTTGAAAAATTTATATAGCTCCTTTATCCTACAAGAATTTAAGAAAAAACTTATTAAGATAAATGCTCATTCTCCTAATAATGTTAAATCTTGAGCTCTGGCTTCAACACCTCATATTATAGTCCACTATTCTTCTAGACAAAATAGTCAATATTTTTCCTAGATTTGTAGGCCCTTGCATTCCATTATGCTTCAATTTATAAACAAAAAACTTAATTATAATTCCTTTCATCCATCCCATTGATAATTACAAACCTATACCTATTTTGTATAATCCAATGTCCTTTAATCAATATCATCATACTTTTAGAAATGATATCAAGCAATGTATACATCTAAGATATGAAATCCATGAACTTATTTACTCGAATATAGTTGCATAATATAAGTGATAAAGCGATTAAATTCATATCACCTCCTAATAAAAACTTACAAATTTTCATTAAACTTTAATTTTTCCATCCAAAAAATATTTTGGAGAGATTTTTATTAAATAGACATTTATATCAAAACCAACCAAGCATAAAATTTAGTTAATTTTATAAAAACTTTATTTAAACAAGAGAAATAAAAACCTAAGCTCAAACCTAGTATTACATTCACCCGTAGTGATAACTTAATGCATGCACCTCAAGGACTAGTATACATCATGATTACAATGAATGAAAAACCCATACATGGGGTGGTCATTGTTATGGTATGCATTATAAATATAATTATAGAAAAGATCCTTTTCACATACTAATTATATAAATAAATTATAATATATTAGAATTCTTGATTGTGGTTCACAATGGTTTCACTTGTACCATTATCAGTTTCATAACCCTTCAAGTCTAGGTTGGACAAAGGATCTTATATGCACCCTTAATTATAATTACCACATAAAAAAAGTCATTTGAATTTGTATCATCCTTTAGGTCACCTCCATGAATGAAATCTGTTTTGTAATCCATAAGTGTTTAAATTTTCATTTTAAGAACAACTACATACCATATTTTATAAATGATTCTAGCCATTTCTCTGACATGGAAACTTTACACTTTACTACTTTTGGCTACAACCATATTAACCCTTTCAAATAAATGAAGAATCTTTGTCGCTTTATCACCAAAAATTTACAGCCAATGGAATAACTGAATTTTCTTTATGTAGTTCCTCATGTCCAACTCTAACTATTATCCCTTAGGATCTTATGACTTCTATGAATATGAAAGTAAACTCATCCTACACTATAGGTAATGAGTGAATCAAATCTATGATTAAGAGTCTTTTCCTTCTTGTCTTTGGACATGCAGTGTCATGGGTAAAACACTTTGTTGGTGAAGTGACCACCAAGGTTCAAACCCCTGCTAGTCCACTATGCTCCCAGGCCTTGTGTCTTCATTGGGTCACTGTGCTCGTGGGTTTAAACAAGTAAAGTAGGGGGATGAGGTAAATGAGGAAATAGAATTGATGTTGAGCTATACCTTGCCTTCTCCTATAGAAAAGCTAAACTATAAACTATAAAATTATAATACAAGAGAGCACCATAGATGTCATTGTGCTTTGTCTCATTAGCTTGATAGGAAAAGTGAGTCTTCCCCTATGTAATTGACAATTTATATGTACCAAGTTTCACAAATTTCACTACCTTCACTAGTCTTAAGTTTGATCCTTACTTTGTCCAACCTAACCAAAATATCAAGTCGTCAATTCAAAGGGATTCTTTTGGGTTAGTGCAGGATCAAGGGGGGCCAAAAAGTGGCGATGTGAAAAAAATAGCCTTCTTAACTCGCCTACAAACACGAAAATCCGTGTTGACTTTTTGCTTGGCCTGGGTGTTAGTACACTGGTAATTACCTATGCAAATCGGATATCCGATTTTTATTTATAATTTTAATTTAAAAAATATATTATATGTTACATATTATATAATATATAATCTATTATTATATTATATAATAATATATATAATATATTATAATATTAAATTATATTATATATAATAATGTAATATTATATTATATTATATATAATAATGTAATATTATATTATATTATATATAATATAATATAATATTATATTATATAATAATATAATATTATATTATATAATAATATAATATTATATTATATATATTATTATAATATTATATTATATTATAATATTATATTATAATATAATATAATATAATATAATATAATATAATATAATATAATATAATATAATATAATATTATATTATATTATATAATACAATACGTATTGTATTGTATTATATAATATAATACAATACGTATTGTATTATATAATATTATATATTATTGTATATATAATATAATACAATACGTATTATATAATATAATAATATATTATATAATATATTATTATATTATATAATATAATAATATATTATATAATATATTATTATATTATATAATATAATATTATATTATATATGTTATTTAAAAATAATTTAAGTATAAAAATCGGATATCCGATTTTCTGAGACTTTTATATTTTGACAGTGGCAGCCTGTGAGTCATTTTTAACTCCCGGGCTACGCAATTTCATCACAATCCGATACCCGCTCCATCCGATATCCGGTTTTTTGACAAAAAATTGCTAAAAGATAGATTCAGAGGTAAGAATTTTATCGTTTTGAATCATTTTCATTCATTTTTTGTATTTTTTCTTAATGTTTATTTAATTTTTCATTGAAAATATGGTTTTTTTAATGGAAACTAGGTTTTTTAAAATCAAATACCTAATTGTTTAAGTTTGTTAACTAAATTTAATTGTTTACATTCAATTAGGTTAAAAATGGGGGATAACAATGAAAACACCGACGAACAACAACTGAAACAACCAAACCCTCATTTGCCAAAGCCCCCCTCAATTCAGGATTTGATTGCACAAAATTTGAATGAATTGAGGGGGATTGCAGAAGTATATCGTAGGATCCCTCGTCTAAACCCAATGTTTGATCCTCTCATGTCGATCATAAAAAGTATGGAAACCATGACTTGGGAGAACAATGCCGCCCTTTTGTGGCGAGATTCTATGAGGGAAAAATATGCAGATGGCTTGTCGTATAAGGATATCAAGGATCTTGAGATATCCAAAGCCGAAATCACCTCATTGTTTGTCAATCCCCGTACTAGTTAGCCCGTAGATCCCAAAAAAACAAAACTTTCTATTAAATGGTTCACAAATGATGGGATTGTGAAAAACTTTTGGGATCGTTGGTGGATGGTTTTCAAAAAACCACCCAACAACAATCTTGATATCCCCTTCTATTTTATAAAAAAATTGTATGCTAAGTTTGTTTTACACAAACATGTGAACTACTTTGACATCCAACCTTTCCAGGGTGTAGGTTTAGGTTTGCCCCAAAATAGACTTGGGGTAGTTAGAGTAGTCCAGGGCCCGTATGTCCCCCCTCCTCCTATTGATCCCCCACCTGTAGTTCAGCATCCTGATATCATTCGTGAGGCAGCTTCACAAACCATATCGACTATTCACTCTTTGAGTAGCCTTTTGGTTTTTCAGGCCGCGTCAGTAACTCAGCCTACTCTTGATCGTAGCGGTGCATCTGGTGGCATTGACACATCATCCTCAGCTCCACAGATATGCATGCCCCATAGTTGTGTCATGTGTGGGCACGTATGCTTGGGGGTCTAGTAGGATAGCTCATCGATCATCCTGTGGACAGTGCAGATTATGAGGTGTATGAGATGCATGATGCACCAGATGTTATTACACAGACTAGAGGATACCCTAGGGAGTCCTCACATGCTAGAGGCGAGGAGGCACCATCATCATACATTGATGATGTAGTGGTAAGATTTGTATTTTCACAGTTCATGTTATACTTTAATTAAATATTTATAAATTAGATAATATTAAGTACTAATTTTTATTTACATGGTCTATTTAACAGTTGATGACCGAGGATGAGTTGAGACAGATTCAAGAGGGCAACTTGTCGGCCATTTCATTTGGCCTTGATAGCTTGACAGTACATATATTATTGCACCTAGTTGTTTGTATTTTATTGTACATACATGCTCATCATTTATATTGGTATTAATTAGATTATGTAGTAACTTGCATGTATATCTTATTTTACTCTTGTAGGGCACAAGCAACATGAGTGTGGGGTAGTGTGATTTAGGATCTGGTAGTGCAGTTGGAGACAAGGGAAAGGTAATTGAATGCAAATATGATTGAATGAATAGTTTAAATAACTTATAGTGATTATACATGTCTAGACATAGATTGATAGTTTCATATACTTGTGTATATATACAAAGAATCCTTGGCTTCACATCCTTGATGACTACACCCAGTATACCTGAAGAAGAAGAAGAGATGCCTCGAGTAGATGTGTGGTTATTTTATTTTTTGATTAGCAGATATAATTTGTTATTATCAGTGACAATTATATGCTAACTTGTATCAATGTCATGTTTCTAAACATATGTAGGTTGTTTATGAAAATATTCAAAACATACCTCCTCTACTGAAGATATACATGAAGATTCCTGCCTAGGGCTTAGCCCGGCCCCAGACCCCAACGAGGATACATGCTGAGTGTACAGTACTTTGTTGATCAGTCACCACATTTCAACAGATTTCTCATTCTACTCATCGCGATGACAAACCGTTGGCTCTAACATGTCCAGTTAGGCATTATTACCCTATGCATGCTCCTATTTTTCCCCCCCACTTGATCGAACGCTTAGGGTCATACCCTACCGGTGTCATCCCTTGAGCACCCTAAGTGCTCAAAATTGTCAAACTTTGACGGGCCCCAACTTAGAATCTGTGGCACTTGCAAATGATCCGTTTGAACCTAAGGGGCCATGAGAGGGGTCCCTACGAAAGCCTATCTCGGTTTTTCAAGTTGCCCTATTGTTTTATTAGGGCAGCAATTTTTCGGTTGGCAAAAAAACCGTCAGTCTCACTCAATGGAATGTTGTCGCATGGCTGATTTCTCGTTCTGCTCATCGCGATGACGAAGCATCAGTTCTGACATGTCCAGTTAGGCATTATTACCCTATTCATGCTCCTATTTTGACCCCCCACTTGATCGAATGCTCAGGGTCATACCCTACCGGCGTCGTCCCTTGAGCGCACTAAGTGCTCAAAATTGTCAAACTTTGACAAGCCCTAACTCAGAATTCATGGCACCTGCGAATGATCTGTTTGAACCTATGGGGCCATGAGGGGGTCCCTATGAAAGCCTATCTCAGTTTTTCAAATTTCCCTACGGTTTTATTAGGGCAACAATTTTTCGGTTAGCGAAAAAATCATCAGTCTCACTCAATGGAATGTTATCGCGTGGCCGATTTCTCATTCTGCTTGTCGTGATGATGAACTGTCAGCTATGACATGTCCAGTTAGGCATTATTACCCTATGCATGCTCCTATTTTTCCCCCCACTTGATCGAACGCTCGAGGTCATACCCTACCGGCGTCGTTCCTTGATCGCCCTAAGTGCTCAAAATTGTCAAACTTTGACGGGCCCTAACTCAGAATCCATGGCACCTGCAAACGATCCATTTGAACCTATGAGGCCACGAGAGAGGTCCCTACAAAATCCTATCTCGGTTTTTCAATGGAATGTTGTCGCGTGGCCGATTTCTCGTTCTTCTCATCGCGATGATGAAGCATCAGTTCTGACATGTCCAGTTAGGCATTATTACCCTATGCATGCTCCTATTTTGACCCCCCACTTGATCGAATGCTCAGGGTCATACCCTACTGGTGTCGTCCCTCGAGCGCCCTAAGTGCTCAAAATTGTCAAACTTTGATGGGCCCTAACTCAGAATCTATGGCACCTGCGAACATTCTGTTTAAACCTACGAGGCCATGAGAGGGGTCCCTACAAAAGCCTATCTCAGTTTTTCAAGTTTCCCTACGGTTTTATTAGGGCAGCAATTTTACGGTTGGCAAAAAAATCGTCAGTCTCACTCAATGGAATGTTGTCGCGTGGCCGATTTCTCGTTCTGCTCATCACGATGATGAACCATCAGCTCTGACATGTCTAGTTAGGCATTATTACCCTACACATGCTCCTATTTTCCCCCCCCCCACTTGATCGAATGCTTGGGGTCATACCCTATTGGTGTCGTCCCTTGAGCGCCCTAAGTGCTCAAAATTGTCAAACTTTGATGGGCCCTAACTCTAAATTTGTGGTACTTACGAATGTTCTGTTTAAACCTACGGGGCCACGAGAGGGGTCCCTACAAAAACCTATCTCAGTTTTCAAGTTGCCCTACGGTTTTATTAGGGCAGCAATTTTTCGGTTGGTGAAAAAATCATCAGTCTCACTCAATGGAATGTTGTCGTGTGGCCGATTTCTCATTCTGCTCATCGCGATGATGAACCATAGACTCATACATATCCAGTTAGGCATTATTACCCTACACATGCTCCTATTTTGCCCCCCCACTCGATTGAATGCTTGGGGTCATACCCTATCGACGTCGTCCCTTGAGCGCCGTAAGTGCTCAAAATTGTCAAACTTTGACGGGTCCTAACTTGGAATCCATGGCACCTGTGAGAAATCCATTTGAACCTACGGGGCCACGAGAGGGGTCTCTATGAAAGCCTATCTCGGTTTTTCAAGTTGCCTTACGGTTTTATTAGGGCAGCAATTTTTCGGTTGGTGAAAAAATTGTCAGTCTCACTCAATTGAATGTTGTCACGTGGCCGATTTCTCATTCTTCTCATCGTGATGATGAACCATCGGCTCCGACATGTCCAGTTAGGCATTATTACCCTACGATTGCTCCTATTTTGCCCCCCCACTCGATTGAATGCTCGGGGTCATACCCTACGCATGTGACATCCATGAAGTGATATGAAAGGATATTTTGTAAACAATCAGAAACCTTTAATGATAATCAAGTTGAAGCCTTGAGATTTATGCAATATGGTTCAAGTCCAAAACTGTACCCAGAAGCCACACACTCTTCCCTCTCCCAGTATACAGTAATGAGTCACAGGTTAACATAGAATTTGGAAGGATTTGACAAGAGCGTTTTGATTTTACTTGCATCTTGTGTATTATAATATAGACCAATTTACCAATGTGACATCTTCATATGAGAGAAAAGCTCCATTTTATCTCAATACAGTTGTACCTATTTCATCATTAGATAAAATAAATAAGTTCTACACTAAATTGCAATAAATAAATTAGTATCCTCTATATTATGGATTTGAATTGATGTTCTTAATTAGTTATTATTCCTACACCTCACACTCACAAGATTAATAATGAAATGACATTAATGATTCATCAAATGCTGACAAAGTCTAATCAAAGAACCATCGATAGTTATATCAAATGAAAATGTTGATATACAAAATGTAATACCCAGCACTACTTCAGCCAAATCGCAAGGAACTTGCTTGCACTCTAGGAAAAGGCATAAAATAGATCCAACACAAGAAAGTTACTCTATCTACCAGGATACAATATTACAGAATGCAAATCCACAACAATCTACAATAGATTGTTTCTCTTCTGTAGAATACATTCAAGCATTAAAGTCCTTCCGTGCTCGCATTGATTCATTGTCAACACTTTGAACATGTAGTGTTTGTAAAGAAAGATATATTGGGAAGCTCATTCACAAATGTCACCACCAAATTGTCTATTCAAGATGCTTTGCTAAAAGAGGCATTCATCGCTTCTCTTCAACTAATAACTTAGACCCAAGTGAACAACCCCTTGTCTTAAAGAAGCTTAACCAAGTAGAAGAGATGCTTATTGCTCGCGTATCTCCTATTTTGCAAGTCACTCATGCAAGAGGCGGCCAATACAAATACTTTGGTCACACTATAAGTTTCCCTCAAGACATCTCTGGAATTGCAAAGAGTTTGCCACACAAATTAGAGGATTTGGAAGTCCTCATAATCCAAAGAACCAATATTCAAGGCAACAAATATGACTGGTATGTAAATAAATTCCATGTTATGGATGCATTGACATTTAAAATCCAACATGACCAATACTACAAGGAACTTATCATAGATCTTGATGCTCTGAACCTACTTCTTGATGTTACAACAGATGTATCGAGTATGTTGCATATGTTAGAAGACATTGACAATGAAATAGCTGTTCTTGCAACAACAGATTGTTCTGACACTTGCGATGCCTATGCCATAGAGATTTCATCATCCTTCATTCCAACAATGCATGCTGCAGCTCGTGAACTAGAGGCCATTAAAGACACATTGCAACTACATACTACTGAAGAGAATATTTTGCCTTGGCCTCAAATAGACTCCTCCATGATAAATGAATATAACACTGAAGGTTTATTGAGTATGGCATTTCCTTCACTCTTTCCAACTGGTATTGCCCTTCTGCTCCAGCCACGTATCAAACATGTTCATTTGCATGAATATGCACTCCACTTAATAAGATGCTTTGACCAAAGATTTGGTTAGCATGTCAGGTTCTGGTATTTCATTTATAAGCTAATTATGTGCCACCGTTCACAACAATCTACAATTGTCTTTATTAGAACTAATATAGAAGAGGCCTTCCCAAGCAATTTGCAAGCATTGTGTGACTGTTTACAAAACACGCCTGATGACCAGTTGCCGAAATAGTTGCTACGCTTTGGTGCAACTCTTAGAGGCACGAGAGCATATTGGAATAAATCTAGAAAAGACCTCACAACAATGATCTCCCAATTGGGAACACCAACCCTTTTTTTCACATTGAGCTCAACTGATACTAAATGGTCTGACCTACATACCCTCTTCAATAAAGATAATGGCCATAACATACAATCCACAAGAAAACAACTAGTATAAAATTTAATTCGCAATCCACACATAACAGCCTTGTACTTGCATAATAGGTTTGAAATATTTTGTGAAGAAATTATTCAAAATTTGTTCAAAGAAAAATACCATTGGTATAGATATGAATGGCAACATCGTGGCTCGAC
>NW_026728944.1:300000-404000 GCF_030272615.1 Cryptomeria japonica
TAGAAGAATGAGAATAACATATAGAAGAAGTAACAAAAGGGAGGGGGAGAGAATCTGCCATGCTAATGTAACTAGTCTAGCACGTCATCTACCCCCCGATCTTGCTGATCAATGTTTCGGGAAGGTAGGGAACACGCTAGAGGAGGAACATCCAACACAGCAGATGGAGCTATCACAAGATCCAAACAAGGGCTATGTTCATGTTCCAAGCCACATTGTTCTTGTCTAGGAGCTAGGATAAGTGCTTTAGAAAATTCATTAGATAAATGCTTATCAACATCAACAAGTTCATATTCACTATCAGAATCAAGAGGAGTAACATTTTCATCATGCATAACATTTTCATCTATATCATCATCAAGATTTATAAAAATAGGATCTTTAACTCGCACAGGATCAAGACCATCATGCATCTTATGTTTAGGAGATTTAGGCTCAATATTCGGCTGAGGAGAAAATGGAATAATGCTTGTTGAAGGTGTTTTTGGAGATTGTAAAGTTTGAGAAGCAGCTGCTTGAGCCCTAAGACGACGCTTTCGTCGGCGTTCCCGTGCAGAACGATTACGTCTAGTCTTAGTAGGAAGTGGAGAAGATAGAGGAGGAGGAATGTTCTCATCCTTATCACTTGGATGTTTAGGTTGTGGTCTCTTAGGCTGGATAATAGGAGAAGAAGGTCTCTTCTCTCTATAGAAGGCAGGAGGAGGAACTGCTCCATATAAGGGAAGAATTTTTGGTTTAGGAAGAAGACCAAGTCCATCATGACGAGGAGGTATAGGTCTACTTTTAGAAGATTTATTAGGCATAGACATAGTCACATCCATGGGGATGGGTTGGGAATCTTCTTGGGGAAAGACATTAGTTTTGTCTTTCAAAGGAAGAATTTCCTTCTCAAGAATGATAGGAATGTCAAGTTTAGGTGTTCTAGGTTCACTTAGAGATAGGATCATATCTGTTTTCCACTTTTGATAAGATTTAAAAAGATGATCACTTCGCGGAGGAAGAGATTGGAATTGTTTGGGCCAAAAGTAATCAATAGGAACACTAGAGGTTCTTTCGGCTGGTTTAAAGAGACTATGATTGACAGTAACAACTTCACCATTATGGGGAAATTTTAAACACTTATGAATAGGAGAAGCAATAGCTTTCATGGAAGATAGCCAAGGATAGCCAAGCTTCACACGAAATTGTTCGGAAGAAGGAATAATAGCAAAGTTCACATCACGAGATTTATTATGGACCTCAATAGGCAATGTAATAGAACCAATTGCAGGAGAAGAAAATGCATCAAATAGTTTCACAATCACATCTGTTTTGTCAATTGCAAAGTAAAAAGAAATTCTTCAGTAATAACATTAACCATGCACGAAGGATCAATAAGCACTCCACGGCAAGGTGTATTCTTGACTTTTGCAACTATGTATAAAGGACCATCAGGTGCCCTAATGGTTTCACTAGAATCAAATGTGATGGAAGGTTCTTCAGGGATTTCTTGCTGCTCTACAAAGTTAATCACATTTGGAGTCATAGACACAAGACCATCAGATGAGAAAGAGGAATCATTAGCCTCAATCGCATTAGAGGTATGAGAAGTATGAGAAGGTAATGGATCAGTGAAAATCTGAAGATTTTGGTTAGGAGGAGCTACAGATGTGTTGCCTTCATCATTCACTCCAGAAACAGAAATAGTATTATTATCAATCAAATCCTGAATTTTACCCTTTAAAGAAAAGCATTTTTCAGTATCATGAACAGGCTGACGATGAAAATGACAAAAAGCTTTATGATCAAAATAAGGCGAAGTAATCTTTGCAGGATCAATTTGTCTTACAGGAGGAAGAGTAAGCACATTTTGTCCCAATAACTTATTCATAATATCATGCAATGATTCATTCAAAGGAGTATACTTTCTTTCTTTTCTGAAAAATTTAGAAATAGGAGGCACACCTGATGCTGCATTCACATTGTTGTTGATGATGTTTTCATTGAATTTGATGGAATCTCTGTTCGGTTTAAACTTCCCAAATGGTTGTTGACTGCTATCACCCTTATCACTCGGAGCCATAGGATGTGATTGTTCCATTTGACTCACAGTCAGTTGATAATTGTGAAGAGTGGCACACAACTGTTGGAAAGTAAACTCAGAAAACAGAAGTTTATCTCGAATATCTTTTTGCAAATTAGAAATAAAGATTCTTTGAATATCATTATCAGGCACTGGAAAAGAAATTTGAGCATACAAATGCTTATATCTACCAATGAAATCAGTCACTTTTTCTTTAACACCTTGTTTACAATGCATTAAATCAATCAAAGTAACTTTAGGACTTATATTGTTTTGAAATTGTTGAATGAAAGCATTTGCAAGTTGTTCGAAAGAAGTAATAGAATAAGAAGGCAACGAGCAATACCATTGTAGGGCTTTGTCTCTTAATGTTCTGGTGAATAGTTTTGCAAGCAAACTTTGGTCATAAGCAAAATCAGTACATATTGTTTGAAAAGTCTTAACATGTGTTAGAGGATCTCCTTTACCATTATAAAGCTCAAAATGCGGGATTTCAACATGTTTAGGAGGAATAGCTCGAACAATGTCAAGAGAAAGTGGGCTCGCAACATCAAATGTGGGCACACTAAACTTAGATTGATTCATGGAGGCAATTTGTTGCTGTAAAGAAGAGACAGTTTGTGCAAGATTATTAATGGTAGCTTCAGTCGAAGAGTTCATATTAGGTGTGTTAGATTGAGATGGAGGTGTGATGTTATTGAAAGAAGGTAAAGAGTAAGGTGGTGGGACCCTATGATAGTCAACCATAGGGGATGATTGGATAGGAGGAACACTACAAGGAGGAATTGAATGGTTAAATGAATTGCCCCCTTGCGTCATGTTCATTTGTGAAGATGTAATAGGAACACTTATTGAAGGAATGAATGAAGAAGTCGGATTGAATGAAGGAATAGGGTTAATTGAAGAAGGAGGATTGCCCCCATGACTAGTGATCACAGGAGGAATGTCTTGTATAGAGGTAGCCATGATGTTTGATGTAAAGGTAGGTAAACTAGCAATAGAAGTGGTCAAAGGAATAGAATGATTGACTTGTGTAGGAGGTTGTGTATAACCTAAAGATTCAG
Source organism: Cryptomeria japonica (assembly GCF_030272615.1). NCBI lineage: Eukaryota > Viridiplantae > Streptophyta > Pinopsida > Cupressales > Cupressaceae > Cryptomeria > Cryptomeria japonica. Next base: position 303,127 of record NW_026728944.1, read on the forward strand.
CACAACTCTTCATAGGCATCACATTCGAATCCACAATGTGTGCGATACCACGTAAAACATCAATTCCATTCTTATCACTTTGAAGCATATGTTTTAGACCCTCAATTAAAGGAAGAGCTTGACTATCGGGATACTCATGAGACATCCATTGGTGAAAATCGTCAAATTGGTTATCCAATTTGGAAAGTTGTTCAACAGAAACTTCATGGGGAGCTTCTTCATCATTAGGAGGATTAGAGGAATTACCCATGTCCTCGTTAAAAAGGCTACTCAAATTAGGTTCCATCTGCTCGGTAGTTAAACCTCGGAAGGACTTAATTCTACGGCTTCGTCTAACGGGAATAGTGTAAGTAGGGCTTGTTGTTGTAAAACTCATGCACTAGAGAGAGAGAGAAGATTTTGATTTTAGAGGTAGCAATTTTCAGTAAGATCAACCAATTTTCCAGATTTAAGCTGTTAAATGCAATCACAACAGTCTCCCGAAATTTCAGAAAAAATGTCCGGGACCGTGGCGCTCGGAGTGCAACACGGTCCTTGCAACTTTTTTCGAAATTTGCAGGGATGAAAGGTATGATGATTTTAGAGCTAATCTGAAAAAATTGGGTGATTTTACGATCTGTAGATAGGCCAAATTAAAGTTGCAATCTCAAAATTGAACCCTATCAAGATTGTTGAAAAATGCAAAATTTGAATTTTGAAAAAGAGAGGGAAACTAAAATTTTGAATTTTATGATTTTAGAGGGAATGTCAAAAGCAGTGCAAGTTTTGAAATTCAAAAATTGACTCAATTTCACGCTAAATTCAATTTTGAAAGCGGAAATTAAAGTTGTTGCAATTAGGCACTTAATTTCAAAAGTCACAAAATGCAAGAATTTGAATAAAGCACTGAAATTTTGAATGAATGCAAACACAATTTTCAGATTTAGGACAGTAAGAAAGCAATTTTGACACAAAATTTCAATTTCCACAATTTTTGAATGATTAGGAGCCTTAAACCAAGCAATCACAAGACCAACTTTGACCGTAATTTTGAAAGTGTTATAATTGACAAAATCAACCAAAATTCTGGATTTTAGCAGGAAAATACAACAAGATCTCGCTCCCGAAATTTTGAAGAAAATGTCGGGGACGATGGCGCTTGGAGTGCAACACGGTCCTCGCAACTTTTTTCCAAATTTTCAGGGATGAAAGATATTGTGATTTTATTGCAGAATCCAAAGTTACAGCTGATTTGGAGATGTTTTGATCGGTCAAATTGTCAGATAAAGGTTGAATTAAGAGGGTTTCAAAAATTAGGGTTTTGACATTTAAGCACTTAATTTTCAAAATTAAAGTACAGATATGAATTGATAATTTATAATAGAAAAGCAGATCTGAAGCAAGCATTAATAATTAAACATTTTGCAAGTTCAATGACTAAAAAGAAATTTTAGGGTTTTTATGCAATCACCTCTAAAATCTTGCAAAAGATCAAACATGGAAATGTAATCAAGGAGTCAATTTTCAGATCTAATCATGAATAATCAGAAAGGATGTTCACGTCGGGTTCACCAATATGTAAAGCGGAAAATCGCGATCGAACCCTAGTTGGTCTCCCCTCTTCTAACTCCGAGGAGAGAGAAGGGAGGTTCACTAGGATTCGATGGGTTTTCACTTAGGGGAGAGACTTTACATTCAAAAGAGGGGTTGAAACTCATAAGATTCAATCCCACACAATGTAAGATTGGATGCTAAATGAATTTCAAGGGTTAGGAAAGCAAGGCTACCCTCTTTTGTAAAGAATGTTGATTAAGGAAATTAAGCTAAGCATGCATAGAAAGTCATAAAGATTCGCTTATAAATTGAGTTCGGGTTATAGGATGAAGCTGCGGACCTGGAATTAGCAGTAGAATGTCGATACGGCGCTGTCCTGTAAATTTGAGAAAAAGTTGTCGGGACGATGGCGCCCGGCTCCACGGTCCTCCGAAAAATCCGCGAAATGAAGTGGGATCGGTTCGTCTCTGCACAAGGATTCCAGATCTTCAATCTCAGCCGCATACCTGCAACCTACACACAGAAAAGCGAAGACGATTGGGGGGTTAGGGATTAGGGGTTTGCCTTTAGGTCAAACCCCGGTTTTGGAATTAACCAAGAAATGAGCAAGTGCTGTAAATGTAAATGACTGTAATGACAAACAAGTACTAATACCTTGTTCTAATGATGTTGGTATCCTTATGTGCGAAGGTTTAGATGTTGTATGTTGTAGTATGTAACATGTAATAAGTGATCTCCTCTTCAATCGTTGAATCCTTGACTTGAATGCAACACTTAGCCTTGAATGGAGACTTGAAATGATCAATTTGCTTGAATGCTTGAATGCTTGAATGTTTGAGTATAGCTTCCACGCTTTTGCACATATCCTCTCCATATCTCCCAAATGAGAGAGAAAAATGTAGTTTATATACTTGTCAATTAGGGCTGATAGACTGATTTTCCCGACCTTAGGCCGACCAGGGAAGTATATTTCCAAATTGCAATAAAAAAGACCCGATATCACTTAGGAAACCGGGCCCAAAATAGGACCCAGGGACCAGGGCGCTGGGCGCTCTGGTCCCACCTCCGGGACAGCGGGGTGCAAGGAGGTTCAGGCCAATGGTGCTTGAAAAATGCAGTTTTCAGTGTCGTGAGCAAGTTTTGGGGTCTCCATTCAGGTTGCGTGTTGCGTCGCCATCGTGAAGACCGAAATGCAGTCGAAAATGCAAGTGTCGCAATTTTAGGACGCTACAATCTAATTTTGGTGCACAACTGGCTCTTAGAACCTCATTTCGAATCTTGTGCCTCGAAAGCCCTAGTTTCAGAGCATCAAAATCAATGTTTTGAGGCACAACAAGGTTTCAAGATGCAAGCTCCGATTCTAGAGCCAGTAGCATCAAAATTGAATTTTGATGCACATTGTGCTCTTAGAACCCTGTTTTAGAAATTGTGCCTCAAAAGCCCCAGTTTTGGAGAATCAAAATCGATGTTTGGAATCACAACAAGGTTTAAAGATGCAAGTCCTGATTCTTGAGCCGGTAGAGTCAAATTTTGATTTTGCGCACATCGCGCTCTTAGATACTTGTTTTGGAGCTTATGCCTGAAAATCTTTGGTTTCGAAGCATCAAAATTCATGTTTGTAAGCACAACAAGCTTTCAAGATGCAAGTCCCTATTCTGGAGCCTATAGTGTCAAAATGTGATTTTGATGCACATCGTGCTCTTAGAACCTCGTTTCGGAGCGTGTCGCTCGAAAGCTCCAGTTTCAAAACATCAAAATCAATGTTTAAAGGTACAACAATGTTTAAAGGTACAACAATGTTTCAAGACACAAGTCCTGATTCTCAAGCTGATAGTATCAAAACATGATTTTTACAAACATGGTGTTCTTAGAACCTCATTTTTTAGGTTGTCCCTCAAAAGCCTCATTTCTGGAACATAAAAATTAGTGTTTGGAGGCACAACAAGGTTTCAAGACACAAGTCCCAATTCCAAAGTCGGTAGCGTTAAAACACAATTTTGATGTACATCGTGCTCTTAGAACCTCATTTTAGAGCATCAAAATCAGTGTTTTGAGACACAACAAGGTTTCAAGATGCAAGCCTCGATTCTAGAGCCAGTAGCATCGAAATTCAATTTTGATACACATTGTGCTCTTAGAACCCTATTTTAGAAATTTTGCATCAAAAGGCCCAATTTTGGAGCATCAAAATCAATGTTTCAAGGCAAATCAAGATTTCAAGATGCAAGTCTGGATTCTTGAGCTAGTAGTGTCAAAATTTGATTTTGACACACATTGTGCTCTTATAACTTTGTTTTGGAGCTTATGCCACAAAATCTTCAGTTTCGAAGCATCAAAATTTGTGTCTGGAGGCACAACGATCTTTCACGATGCAAGTCCAAATTCCAGAGTCGGTAGCATCAAAACGCAATTTTGATGTACATCGTGCTCTTAGAACTTCATTTCGGAGCTTGTGCCTTGAAAGCCCTTATTTTGGAACATCAAAATCATTGTTTTGAGGCACAACAAGATTTGAAGATGCAAGTTCCGATTCTAGAGTCAATAGCGTCAAAAACTGATTTTTGTACACATTGTGCTGTTAGAACCTCATTTCGAAGCTTGTGCCTCGAAAGCCTTGGTTTTGGAGCATCAAAATCAGTGTTTTGAGACACAACAAGTTTTCAAGATGCAAGCCCCGATTCTAGAGCCAGTAGCATCAAAATTTAATTTTAATGCACATTGTGCTCTTGCAACCCTGTTTTAGAAATTGTGCCTCAAAAGCCTCAGTTTTGGAGCATCAAAATCGATGTTTGGAGGCACAACAAGGTTTCAAGATGCATGTCCTGATTTTGGAGCTAGTAGAGTCAGAATTTGATTCTGATGCACATCTTGTTCTTAGAACCTTGTTTTGGAGCTTATGCCTTGAAATCTTTGGTTTCGAAGCATGGAAATTGGTGTTTACAAGCACAACAAGCATCCAAGTTGAAAGTCCCTATTCCAAAGCCTGTAGTGTCAAAACGTGATTTTAATGCACATCATGTTCCTAGAACCTCACTTCAGAGCGTGTGGCTCAAAAAATCTAGTTTTAAAACATCAAAATCAATGTTTAAAGGCACAACAAGGTTTCAAGATGCAAGTCCCGATTCTAGAGTCTATAGCGTCAAAATCTGATTTTGGCGCACATCGTGCTCTTAGAACCTCATTTCGAAGCTTGTGCGTCGAAAACCTCAGTTTTGGAGCATCAAAATTAGTGTTTTGAGGCACAACATGGTTTCAAAATGTAAGTCCCTATTCTAGAGCGAGTAGCATCTAAAATTCAATTTTGATACACATTGTGCTCTTATAACCCTGTTTTAAAAATTGTGCCTAAAAAGCCCTAGTTTTGGAGCATCAAAATTGATGTTTGGAGGCACAACAAGGTTTCAAAATGCACGTCCTAATTCTGGAGCCGGTAGCAACAAAATTTGATTTTGACGCACATCATGCTCTTAGAACCTTGTTTTAGAGCTTATCTCTCAAAATATTCGGTTTTGATGCACATTGTGCTCTTAGAACCTCATTTCAGAGCGTGTGGCACAACAAAGTTTCAAGATGCAAGTCCTGCTTCTGGAGCTGGTAGCGTCAAAATTTGATTTTGATGCACATCGTGATCTTAGAATCTTTCTTTTGGAGCTTATGCCTCAAAATCTTCAGTTTCAAGGCATCCAGATTGGTGTTTGGAGGCACAACAAGCTTACAAGACACAAGTCCCTATTTCGGAGCCTGTAGTGTCAAAACATGATTTTGATGCAGATCGTGCTCTTAGAACCTCATTTCGGAGTGTGTGGCTCGAAAGCTCTAGTTTCAAAACATTAAAATCAATGTTTAAAGGCACAACAAGGTTTCAAGACACAAGTCACAATTCTCAAGCTGATAGCATCTCAAAATTCCATTTTGACGCACATCATTCTCGTAGAAGCTCATTTCAGAGCTTTTGCCTCGAAAGATTGAGTTTTGGAGCATCAAAATAAATGTTTGGAGGTATAACAATGTTTCAAGATGCAAGTCCCAATTCTAGAGTCAATAGCATCAAAATCTGATTTTGGCGCACGTCATGCTCTTAGAACCCTATTTTAGAAATTGTACCTCAAAAGCCCCAATTTTGGAGCGTCAAAATTGATGTTGATTCTGATGCACATCATGCTCTTAGAACCTTGTTTTGGAGATTATGCCTCAAAATCTTCGGTTTCGAATCATCAAAATTGTTGTTTGGAGGCACAACAAGCTTTCAAGACGCATGTCCCTATTTCGGAGCTTGTAGTTTCAAAACGTGATTTAGATGCACATTGTGCTCTTAGAACCTCATTTTGGAGCGTGTGGCTCGAAAGCTCCAGTTTCAAAACATCAAAATCAATGTTTAAAGGCACAACAAGGTTTCAAGACACAAGTCCTGATTCTGAAGGTGATAGTGTCAAAACACGATTTTGACAAACATAATGTTCTTAGAATCCCATTACGGAGGTTGTGCCTCAAAAGCCTTGTTTTTGGAGCATAAAAATTAGTGTTTTGGGACACAACAAGGTTTCAAGATACAAGTCCCAATTCCAGAGTCGGTAGCATCAAAAGGCAATTTTGATGTACATCGTGCTCTTAGAACCTCATTTCGGAGTTTTCACCTTGAAAGCCCTGATTTTGGAACATAAAAATCAATGTTTTGAGGCACAACAAGGTTTCAAGAATCAAGTCCCTATTCCGGAGCCTGTAGCATCAAAATTCTATTATGACACACTTGTTTGTCTTAGAAGCTCGTCTCGAAGCTTGTGCCTCGAAAGACCCAGTTTTAGAGCATCAAAATCAATGTTTGGAAGCAAAACAAGGTTTCAAGATGCAAGTCCCGATTCTAGAGTCAATAACATCAAAAATTGATTTTGGTGCATATCGTGCTCATAGAACCTCATTTCAAAGTTTGTGCCTCGAAAGCCCTAGTTTTGGAGCATCAAAATCAATGTTTTGCGACACAACAAGGTTTCAAGATGCAAGCCCCGATTCTAGAGCCACTAGCATCAAAATTGAATTTTGATGCACATTGTGCTCTTAGAACCTTATTTTAGAAACTGTGCCTCAAAAGCCATAGTTTTAGAACATCAAAATTGATATTTGGAGGCACAATAAGGTTTCAAGATGCAAGTCCCGATTCTAGAGTCAATAGAGTCAACATCGTGCTCTTAGAACCTCATTTCGAAGCTTATGCCTCGAAAGCCCCAGTTTCAGAGCATCAAAATCTGTGTTTTGAGGCACAACAAGGTTTCAAGATGCAAGCCCCGATTCTAGAGCCAGTAGCATCAAACTTCAATTTTGATGCACATTGTGGTCTTAGAACCCTGTTTTAGAAGTTGTGCCTCAAAAGCCCCAGTTTTGGAGCATCAAAATCGATGTTTGGAGGCACAATAAGGTTTCAAGATGCAATCTTGAATCTGGAACCGGTAATGTCAAAATTTGATTTAGAACCTTATTTTTATGCTTATGCCTCAGAATCTTCAATTTCGAAGAATCAAAATTAGTGTTTGGAGGCACAACAAGCTTTGAAGATGCAAGTCCCATTTCGGAGCACAACAAGGTTTCAAGACACAAGTCCTGATTCTCAAGCTGATTTTGAAAAACATGGTGTTCTTAGAACCTCATTTCGGAGGTTGTGCCTCAAAAGCCTCATTTTTGGAGCATAAAAATTAGTGTTTGGAGGCAGAACAAGGTTTCAAGATACAAATCCCAATTCCACAGTCGATAGCATCAAAACACAGTTTTTATGTACATCATGCTCTTAGAACCTCATTTTGGAGCTTGTGCCTTGAAAGCCACAATTTTGGAACATCAAAACCAATGGTTTGAGGCACAACAAGGTTTCAAGAAGCAAGTCCCTATTCTGGAGCATGTAGCATCAAAATTCCATTTTGACGCACGTCATTCTCTTACAAGCTCATTTTGGAGCTTGTGCCTCGAAAGACCCAGTTTTCGAGCATCAAAATCAATGTTTAGAGGCACAATAAAGTTTCAAAATGCAAGTCTCGATTCTAGAGTCAATAGCGTCAAAAGATGATTTTGGTGCACATTGTGCTCTTAGAACCTCATTTTGAAGGTTGAAACTCGAAAGCCCCGGTTTTAGAGCATCAAAATCAATGTTTTGATGCACAACAAGGTTTCAAGATGCAAGCCCCAATTCTAGAGCTAGTACCATCAAAATTCAATTTTGATGCACATTGGTACTCTTTGAACCCTATTTTAGAAATTGTGCCTCAAAATCCTCAATTTGGAGCATGAATATCGGTGTTTGGAAGCACAACAAGGTTTCAAGATGCAAGTCCTCATTCTGGAGCCGGTAGTGTCAAAATTTGATTTTGACGCACATCATGCTCTTAGAACCTTGTTTTGGAGGTTATGCCTCAAAATCTTTGATTTCGGAACACCAAAATTGGTGTTTGGAGGCATAACAACCTTTCAAGATGCAAGTCCCTATTCCGGAGCCTATAGTGTCAAAACATGATTTTGATGCACATCTTGCTCTTAGAACCTCGTTTCAAAGCATGTGGCTTGAAAGCTCTAGTTTCAAAACATAAAAACCAAAGTTTAAAGGCACAATGAGGTTTCAAGAAGCAAGTCCCTATTCTAGAGCCTGTACCGTCAAAATTCGATTTTGACGCATATCATTCTCTTAGGAGCCCATTTCAGAGCTTGTGCCTCGAAAGACCCAGTTTAGGAGCATCAAAATCAATGTTTGGAGGACAACAACGTTTGAAGATGCAAGTCCCTATTCTAGAGTCAATATCATCAAAATCTGATTTGGGGCACATCGTGCTCTTAGAACCTTATTTCAAAGCTTGTTCCTTGAAAGCCCCAGTTGCGGAGGATCAAAATTAGTGTTTTGAAGCACAACAAGGTTTCAAGATACAAGCCCCGATTCTAGAGCCAATAGCATCAAAATTCAATTTTGATGCACATTGTGCTCTTAGAACCCTGTTTTAGAAATTGTGCCTCAAAAGCCCCAGTTTTGGAGCATCAAAATTGATGTTTGGAGGCACAACAAGGTTTCAAGATGCAAGTCTCGACTCTAGCGTCAATATCGTCAAAATCTAATTTTGGCGCACATCGTGCTCTTAGAACCTCATTTCGAATCTTGTGCCTCGAAAGCCCTAGTTTCAGAGCATCATGCTCTTAGAACCTTGTTTTGGAGCTTATGCCTCAAAATCTTCGATTTAGATTTTGAAGCATCAAAATTGGTGTTTGGAGGCACAACAACCTTTCAAGACACGAGTCCCTATTCCGGAGCCTGTAGTGTCAAAACATTATTTTGATGCAAATCTTGGTCTTAGAACCTCATTTCGGAGCGTGTGGCTTGAAAGCTCCAGCTTCAAAACATCAAAATCAAAGTTTAAAGGCACAACAAGGTTTCAAGAAGCAAGTCCCTATTCTAGAGCCTGTAGTATCAAAATTCGATTTTGATGCACATCATTCTCTTAAAAGCTCATTTCGGAGCTTGTGCCTCAAAAGACCTAGTTAAAGATGCAAGTCCCGATTCTAGAGTCAAAAGCGTCAAAATCTGAGTTTAGGGCACATCGTGCTCTTAGAACCTCATTTTGAAGCTTGAGGCTCGAAATCCCTAATTTTGGAGCATCAAAATCAGTGTTTTGAGGCACAACAAGGTTTCAAGATGCAAGTCCTGATTCTAGAGCCAGTAGAATCAAAATTCAATTTTGATGCACATTGTGCTCTTAGAACCCTGTTTTAGAAATTGTGCCTCAAAAGCCCCTGTTTTGGATCATCAAAATTGATGTTTGGAGGCACAACAAGGTTTCAAAATGTAAGTCATGATTCTGGAATTAGTAGCATCAGAATTTGATTTTGATGCACATTGTGCTCTTAGAACCTTGTTTTGGAGCTTATCTCTCAAAATCTTTGGTTTTGAAGCATCAAAATTGGTGTTTGGAATAACATCAAGCTTTCAAGACGCAAGTCCCTATTCTGGAGCTTGTAGTGTCAAAACATGATTTTGATGCACATCGTCGTGGTTTTAGAACTTCATTTCGGAGTGTGTGGCTCGAAAGCTCTAGTTTTAGAAAATCAAAATCAATGTTTAAAGGCACAACAAGGTTTCAAGATACAAGTCCCAATTCTCAAGCTGATAGCGTTAAGACATGAACTTGACAAACATGTTGTTCTTAGAACCTCATTTCAGAGGTTGTGCCTCAAAAGCCTCATTTTTGGAGCTTAAAAATTAGTGTTTGGAGGCACAACAAGGTTTCAAAACAGAAGTACCAGTTCCAGAGTTGATAGTGTCAAAACACAATTTTGATGTACATCGTGCTCTTAGAACCTCATTTTGGAGCTTATGCCTCAAAATCTTCGGTTTTGAAGCATCAAAATTGATGTTTGGAGTAACAACAAGCTTTCAAGACGCAAGTCCCTATTATGGAGCATGTAGTGTCAAAACATGATTTTGATGCACATCATGCTCTTAGAACCTAATTTCAGAGCGAGTGGTTCGAAAGCTACAGTTTCAAAACATCAAAATCTGTTTAAAGGCGCAACAAGGTTTCATGACAAAAGTCCCGCTTCTCAAGTTGATGGCATCAAAACATGATATGGACAAACATGGTGTTCTTAGAACCTCATTTCGAAGGTTGTGCCTCAAAAGCCTCATTTTTGGAGCATAAAAATTAATGTTTTGAGGCACACCAAGTTTCGAGACACAAGTCCCAATTCCAAAGTCGGCAGCGTTAAAACGCTATTTTGATGCAAGCCCCGATTCTAGAGCTAGTAGCATCAAAATTCAATTTTCATGCACATTGTGCTCTTATAACCCTGTTTTAGAAATTGTGCCTCAACAGCCCCAGGTTTGGAGCATTAAAATTGATGTTTGGAGGCACAACAAGGTTTCAACATGTAAGTTTCTTAATCTGATTTAGTGTCTTAATCTGATATCTCCTATTCTCAGAATGGCATAAGTTTCTTAAACAAACTGATTTCAGATGTGTGTATTGATCTATGTATCTTACAAAAGTATATATGTAACACTTTGGCTAAATTACCTTCTATACCTACTATACTAATCCTAATGCTTAAAGGTAAAGGGTAACTAGTATGGTTAAAGGGTTTGTTTACAAATAATCAGTGCCTTTCCTCCTATTTGGGCTACAGAGTCTTATATTTCTTCAGGACTTATTGTGTAAACTTATGAGACAGTTTTTAATCCCACCGCCTCTCGATGAGTTTGTCAGTTACTGTTTCTTATGAGCTCTACTTCAATGTCAATATTGTAAACTGCTTGAATGAATTTAACCCTAACTTTTAAGAGACCATCCAAGGAAGAAATACAAGGAACAATTACAATTCGCGAGTAAATCTTTTTGATCCAAATCTACAATATAAAACACAAAATTTTACTAGAAGAACACGAATAACCTTATCCACTTTTAGATAATATCATAAGCAACTGCCTTCTACAAATATGTTAACTCTCAACACATATGAGAAAGAAAATGCAACTAGTTATTTTTGATAAAAAGTTTATAAGTACAAAATTGCCTCCACCTCTTCTATCTTTCTTCATTCTTTGTTTTTCCCTCTTTACATTTTACATCACACATATTGTTTGAATGGTTTTCATACCCCTTTGGGTGAAAAGACACCCCCTTTTTAAATAAAAATAATTCCAAATCCCGAAATTGCCTTAGTTTATGTAATTAATTGTCACTTTACAAGTTGTTTAGGCATATTAGAGGTATTTTAAGGCTATTTTATGGGTATATAATGGATAAATGGTCTTTAAATGATGTAAATACCCCTTTTGGTGCTTCACACTCCATTTTTTATGCCCATTATTGTGTTTATGTTATGGTTTCATATTGTGCAACAAATATACAATATATTACTTGTACCTATTCAATATATATATTATATATATATATATATATATATATATATATATATATATATATATATTTCGAATTTTTCTTGCTCCTTGTCTTGGAATTTGGAATTATAAAAATTGTAAATTTTAGGGTTCCAACAGTGGCTCTGTCTGGGGATGGATGCCCCTTGTGGGCATAGCAAGAATTTAGATCTCTGGTAGAGCAGACCATGTGCCTAATTCATTGACCTGTTTTGGTGGCCTCAAGCCCAAAAACTGAATATTCCTGTCTCTTTGTGGCTGTGGTTGCCACTGTGCATATTTTTCTGAAGATGCTTCTCCATAAAAATATGGATATTGAAACATACTGAATGCTACTGATCTTTTTCATTTAATTTTCCTTTTTACAGAGTCGCCACCTCTTTCATAGAGGATATAAGTTATTTATTTCTTCTGAGTTCTCTCCCACAACAGAGTGTTAATAATTCTTCCCCAGCAGAGTCGCCAATCTGTTGGGTCTCAAATCAACAGATTGGATAGGTTCTAAGGAAATGCCAACTCCAATTGACTTGGCCAACTTATAAAGTGAACCTATTTGGTTACTAATTCTCTCACTTTAGGCTCTGCAGGACCTAGGCGGGTATACCTACTCACTAGTTGTTCCTTCAGCTAATGCTTTTTATAGCAGATTTAGTGTCTTAATCTGATATCTCCTATTCTTAGAATGGCATACGTTTCTTAAACAGACTGATTTCAAATGTGTGTATTGATCTATGTATCTTACAAAAGTATATATGTTACACTTTGGCTAAATTACCTACTATACCTACTCTACTAATCCTAATGCTTAAAAGTAAAGGGTAACTGGTATGGTTAAAGGGTTTGTTTACAAATGATCAGTGCCTTTCCTCTTATTTGGGCTACAGAGTCTTATATTTCTTCAGGACTTATTGTGTAAACTTATGAGACAATTTTTAAACCCACCACCTCTCGATGAGTCTGTCAGTTACTGTTTCTTATGAGCTCTACTTGAATGTCTATATTGTAAACTGCTTGAATGAATTTAACCCTAACTTTTAAGAGACCATCCAATGAAGAAATACAGGGAACAATTACAATTCGCGGGTAAATCTTTTTAATCCAAATCTACAATATGAAACACAAAATTGTACTGGAAGAACACGAATAACCTTATCCACTTTTAGATAATATCATAAGCAACTACCTTTTAAAAATATGTTAACTCTCAGCACATATGATAAAGAAAATGCAACTAGTTATTTTTGATAAAAAGTTTATAAGTACAAAATTGCCTCCACCTCTTCTATCTCTCTTCATTCTTTGTTTTTCCTCTCTTTACATTTTACATCACACATATATATATATGTGTTTGAATGGTTTTCATACCCCTTTGGGTGAAACGACACCCCACTTTTAAATAAAAATAATTCCAAAGCCCGAAATTGCCTTAGTTTATGTAATTAATTGTCACTTTACAAATTGTTTAGGCATATTAGAGGTATTTTAAGGCTATTTTTTTTGTATAAAATGGATAAATGGTCTTTAAATGATGTAAATACCCCCTTTGGTGCTTCACACTCCATTTTTTATGCCCATTATTGTGTTTATGTTATGGTTTCATATTGTGCAACAAATATAAAATATATTACTTGTACCCATTCAATATATATATGTATATATATATTTAGAATTTTTATTGCTCCTTGTCTTGGAATTTGGAATTCTAAAAATTGCAAATTTTAGGGTTCCAACAGCTCATTCCGGATCTTGTGCCTCAAAAGACCCAGTTTTGGAGCATCAAGATCAATGTTTGGAGGCACAACAAGGTTTGAAGATGCAAGTGCTGATTTTAGAGTCAATAGCATCAAAATCTGATTTTGATGCACATCGTGCTCTTAGAATGTTATTCTGAAGCTTCTGCTTTAAAAGCCCCAGTTTCGGAGCATCAAAATCAGTTTATTGAGGCACAACAATGTGTCAAGATGCAAGCCCCGATTCTAGAGCCAATAGCATCAAAATTTAATTTTGATGCACATTGTCCTCTTACAACCCTGTTTTAGAACTTGTGCCTCAAAATCTTGAATTTTGGAGCACTAAAATTGCACATTGTGCTCTTAGAACCCTATTTTAGAAATTGTCAAAATTTGATTTTCACGCACATCATGCTCTTAGAACCTTGTTTTGGAGCTTATGCCTCAAAATCTTCAGTTTCAAAGCATCAAAATTGGTGTTTGGAGGCAAAACAAACTTTCAAGACGCAAGTCCTCATTTCGAAGCTTGTGCCTTGAAAGCCCAAATTTTGGAACATCAAAATCAATGTTTTGAGGCACAACAAGGTTTCAAGAAGCAAGCCCCTATTCCGGAGCTTATAGATCAAAATTCCATTTTGACGCACATCATTCTCTTAGAAGCTCATTTCGGAGCTTGTGCCTCGAAAGACCCTATTTTGGAGCATCAAAATCAATGTTTGGAAGCACAACAGGTTTCAAGATGCAAGCCACGATTCTAGAGCCAGTAGCATCAAAATGTAATTTTGATGCACATTGTGCTCTTAGAACCCTGTTGTAGAAATTGTGCCTCAAAAGCCCCAGTTTTGGAGCATCAAAATCGATTTTTGGAAGCACAACAAGGTTTCAAGATGCAAGTCTTGATTCTGGAGCCGGTAGCATAAAAATTTGTTTTTGACACACATAATGCTCTTAGAAACTTGTTTTGGACCTTATGCCTCAAAATTTTTGGTTTCGAAGCATCAAAATTGGTGTTTGGAGGCACAACAAGCTTTAAAGATGCAAGTCGCTATTCCGAAGCCTATAGTGTCAAAAGATGATTTTGATGCACATCGTGCTTTTAGAACCTCGTTTCGGAGCGTGTGGCTCAAAAGCTCCAGTTTCAAAACATCAAAATCAAAGTTTAAAGGCACAACAAGGTTTCAAGACACAAGTCCCAATTCTCAAGCTGATAGCGTCAAAACATGATTTTGACAAACATGGTATTCTTAGAACCTCATTTCGGAGGTTGTGCCTCAAAAGCCTAATTTTTGGAGCTTAAAAATTAGTGTTTGGAGGCACAGCAAGGTTTCAAGACACAAGTCTTAATTCCAGATTCGGTAGCGTCAAAATGCAATTTTGATGTATATCATGGTCTTTGAACCTCATTTCGGAGCTTGTGCCTTGAAAGCCTTTATTTTAGAACGTCAAAAGGTTTCAAGAAGCAAGTCCCTATTCCGTAGCCTGTAGCGTCAAAATTCCATTTTGACGCACATCATTCTCTTAGAAGCTCATTTTGGAGTTTGTCCCTCGAAAGACCTAGTTTTGGAGCATCAAAATCAATGTTTGGAGGCACAACAAGGTTTCAAGATGCAAGCCCCGATTCTAGAGCCAGTAGCATCAAAATTCAATTTTGATGCATATTGTGCTCTTAGAACCCTATTTTAGAAATTGTGCCGCAAAAGCCCCAGTTTAAGGGCATCAAAATCGATGTTTGGAGGCACAACAAGGGTTCAAAATGCGAGTCCTCATTCTAGAGCCAGTAGCATCAAAATTTGCTTTTGACGCACATGGTGCTCTTAGAACCTTGTTTTGGAGCTTCAAAACGTGATTTTGATGCACACCGTGCTGTTAGAACCTCGTTTTGAAACGTGTGGCTCGAAAGCTCCCATTTTAAAACATCAAAATCAATGTTTAAAAGAACAAAAAGGTTTCAAGACACAAGTCCTGATTCTCAAGCTGATAGCGTCAAAACACGATCTTGACAAACATCATGCTCTAAGAACCTCATTTAGGAGCTTGTGCCTTGAAAGGGATTTTGGAACATAAAAATCGATATTTTGAGGCACAACAAGGTTTCAACAAGCAACTCCCTATTCTGGAGCCCGTAGCGTAAAAATTCCATTTTGATGCCCATCATTCTCTTAGAAGCTCATTTCAGATGTTGTACTTCAGAAGACCCAGTTTTTGAGCATTAAAATCAATGTTTGCAGGCACAACAAGGTTTCAAAATGCAAGTCCCCATTCTAGAGTCAACAGCGTCAAAATCTGCTTTTGGCGCACATCGTCCTCTTACAATCTCATTTCGAAGCTTGTGCCTCGAAAGCCCCAGTTTCAAAGCATCAAACTCAGTGTTTTGAGGGACCACAAGGTTTCAAGATGCAAGCCCCAATTCTAGAGCCAGTAGCATCAAAATTCAATTTTGATGCACATTGTGCTCTTAGAACCCTGTTTTAGAAATTGTGCCTCAAAAGCACCCTAGTTTTGGAGCATCAAAATCGATGTTTGCAGGCACAACAAAATTTCACGATGCAAGGTTTGATTCTGTCGCCGGTAGAGTCAAAATTTGATTTTGACGCACATCATGCTCTTAGAACCTTGTTTTGGAGCTTATGCCTCAAAATGTTTGGTTTTTAAGCATCGAAATTGGTGTTTGGAGGCACAACAAGCTTTCAAGATGCAAGTCCCTATTCTGTAGCCTTTAGTGTCAAAATGTGATTTTGATGCACATTGTGCTCTTAGAACCTCATTTTGGAGTGTGTGGCTCGAAAGCTCCAGCTTCAAAACATCGAAATCAATTTTTAAAGGCACAAATGGGTTTAAAGAGACAAGTAGCAATTCTCAAGCTGATAGCGTCAAAATAGATTTTGAAAAACATGGTGTTCTTAGAACATCATTTCGGAGGTTGTGCCTCAAAACCCTCATTTTTGGAGCATAAAAATTAGTGTTTGGAGGCACAACATGGTTTCAAGACATATGTCCCAATTCCAGAGTCGGTAGCATGAAAAGGTAATTTTGATGTACATCGTGCTCTAAGAACCTCATTTCCGAGCTTGTGCCTTGAAAGCCCTGATTTTGGAATATCAAAATAAACGTTTTGCGCCACAACAAGGTTTCAAAAAGCAAGTCCCTATTCTAGAGCCTGTAGCGTCAAAATTCCATTTTGACACACATCATTCTCTTAGAAGATCATTTAGGAGCTTGTGCCTCGAAAGACCTAGTTTTGGAGCATCAAAATCAATGTTTGGAGTCAGAACAAGGTTTCAAGATGCAAGTCTTGATTCTAGAGTCAATAGCGTCAAAATCTGATTTTGGCGCACATCGTGCTCTTAGAACCTCATTTCGAAGCTTGTGCCTCGAAAACCCCTGTTTCGGAGCATCAAAATTAGTGTTTTGAGGCACAACAAGGTTTCAAGATGCAAGTCCTGATTCTAGAGCCATTAGCATCAAAATGTAATTTTGATGCACATTGTGCTCTTAGAATCCTGTTTTAGAAATTGTGCCACAAAAGCCTCAATTTTGGAGCATCAAAATCGATGTTTGGAGGCACAACAAGGTTTCAAGATGCAAGTCTTGATTTTGGAGCCGGTAGCGTCAATATTTGATTTTGACGCACATCATGCTCTTAGAACTTTGTTTTGGAGCTTATGCCTCAAAATCTTTGGTTTTGAATCATCAAAATCGGTGTTTGGAGGCACAACAAGCTTTCAAGATGCTTGTCCCTATTCTGGAGCCTGTAGTGTCCAAACGTGATTTTGATGCACATTGTGCTCTTAGAACCTCATTCCGGAGCGTGTGGCTTGAAAGCTCCAGTTTCAAAACATCAAAATCAATGTTTAAAGGGACAACAAGGTTTCAAGACACAAGTCCTGATTCTCAATTTGATAGCGTCAAAATAGATTTTGACAAACATGGTGTTCTTAGAACATCATTTCAAAGGTTGTGCCTCAAAGCCTCATTTTTGGAGCATAAAAATTAGTGTTTGGATGCACAACAAGGTTTCAAGACACAAGTCCCAATTCCAGAGTCGGTAGCGTGAAAACACAATTTTGATGTACATCGTGCTCCTAGAACCTCATTTAGGAGCTTGTGCCTTGACAACCTTGATTTTGGAATATCAAAATCAATGTTTTGAGGCACAACAAGGTTTCAAAAATCAAGTCCCTATTCCAGAGCCTGTAGCATCCAAATTCAATTTTGACGCACATCATTCTCTTAGAAGCTCATTTAGGAGCTTGTGCCTTGAAAGACCCAGTTTTGGAGCATCAAAATCAATGTTTGGAGGCACAACAAGGTTTCAAAATGCAAGTCCCGATTCTAGGGTCAATAGCGTAAGAATATGATTTTGGCACACATTGTGCGCTTAAAACCTCATTTTGAAGATTGTGCCTCAAAAGCCCCTATTTCAGAGCATCAAAATTAGTGTTTTGAGGCACAACAAGGTTTCAAGATGCAAGCCCTGATTCTAGAGCCAGTAGCATCAAAATTCAATATTGATGCACATTGTGCTGTTAGAACCCTGTTTTTGAAATTGTGCCTCAAAAGCCCCAATTTTGGAGCATCAAAATCGATGTTTGGAGGCACAACAAGGTTTCAAGATGCAAGTCCTGATTCTGGAGCCGGTAGTGTCAAAATTTGATTTTGATGCACATCTTGCTCTTAGAATCTTGTTTTAGAGCTTATGCCTCAAAATCTTTAGTTTCAAATTATCAAAATTGGTGTTTGGAGGCACAACAAGCTTTCAAGACGCAAGTCCCTATTCCAGAGCCTATAGTGTCAAATCATGATTTTGATGCACATCGTGCTCTTAGAACCTCATTTCGGAGCGTGTGGCTTGAAAGCTCTAGTTTTAAAACATTGAAATCAATGTTTAAAGGCACAAAAAGATTTCAAGACACAACTCCCGATTCTCAAGCTGATAGCGTCAAAACACGATTTTGACAAAATGGTGTGCTTAGAAGCTCATTTCGGAGGTTGTTCCTCAAAAGCCTCATTTTTGGAGCATAAAAATTAGTGTTTGGAGGCACAACAAGGTTTCAAGACACAAGTCCCAATTCCTGAGTCAGGAGTGTCAAAACGAAATTTTGATGTACATTGTGTTCATAGAACCTCATTTCGGAGCTTGTGCCTTGAAAGCCCTGATTTTGAAACATCAAAATCAATGTTTTCAGGCACAACAAAGTTTCTAGAAGCAAGTCCCTATTCTAGAGACTGTAGCATCAAAATTCCATTTTGACGCACATCATTTCAGAGCTTGTGCCTCGAAAGCCGGTTTTGGAGCATCAAAATAAATATTTGGAGGAACAACAAGGTTTCAAGATGCAAGTCTCGATTCTAGAGTCAATAGCGTCAAAATCTGATTCTTGGCCCACATCGTGCTCTTAGAACCTCATTTCAAAGCTTATGCGTCGAAAGACCCAGTTTCAGAGCATCAAAATCAGTGTTTTGAGGCACAACAAGGTTTCAAGATGCAAGCTCTGATTCTAGAACCAGAAGCATCAAAATTCAATTTTGATGCACATTGTGCTCTTAAAACCATGTTTTAGAAATTGTGCCTCAAAAGCCCTAGTTTTGGAGCATCAAAATCGATGTTTGGAGGCACAACAAGGTTTCAAGATGCAAGTCCTGATTTTGGAGCCGGTAGCATCAAAATTTGATTTTTATGTACATCGTGCTCTTAGAAGCTTGTTTTGGAGCTTATGCCTCAAAATCTTTGGTTTTGAAGCATCAAAATTGGTGTTTGGGGGCACAACAGGCTTTCAAAAGGCAAGTCCCTATTCCGGAGCCTGTAGTGTCAAAACATGATTTTGATGCACATCATGCTTTTAGAACCTCGTTCTGGAGCGTGTGGCTTGAAATCTCCAGTTTGGAAACATCAAAATCAATGTTTAAAGGCACAATAAGTTTTCAACACACATGTCCCAATTCTAGAGTCCGTAATGTCAAAACGCAATTTTGATGTACATCGTACTCTTAGAACCTCATTTCGGAGCTTGTGCCTTAAAAGCCCTGATTTTGGAACATCAAAATCAATGTTTTGAGGCACAATAAGGTTTCAAGAAGCAAGTCCCTATTCCAGAGCCTGTAGCGTCAAAATTCAAAGCTTTTGCCTCGAAAGACCGAGTTTTGACGCACATCATTCTCGTAGAAGCTCATTTCAGAGCTTTTGCCTTGAAAGACCGAGTTTTGGAGCATCAAAATCAATGTTTGGAGGCTCAACAATGTTTCAAGATGGAAGTCCCGATTCTAGAGTCAATAGCATTAAAATCTGATTTTGGCGCACATCGTGAAAGCTCTTGTTTCAGAGCATCAAAATCAGTGTTTTGAGGCACAACAAAGTATCAAGATGCAAGCCCCAATTCTAGAGCCAGTAACATCAAAATTCAATTTTGATGCACATTGTGCTCTTAGAACCCAGTTTTAGAAATTGTGCCTCAAAAGCTCTAGTTTTGGATCATCAAAATCGTTGTTTGGAGGCACAACAAGGTTTCAAGATGCAATTTTGATGTACATCGTGGTCTTAGAACCTCATTTTGGAGCTTGTGCCTTGAAAGCCCTGATTTTGGAACATCAAAATCAATGTTTTGAGGCACAACAAGGTTTCAAGAAGCAAGTCCCTATTCCGGAGCTTGTAGCATCAAAATTTCATTTTGACACACATATCTTAGAAGCTCATTTCAGAGTTTGTGCCTCGAAAGACCCAGTTTTGGAGCATCAAAATCAATGTTTGGAGGCACAACAAGCTTTCAAGATGCAAGTATCGATTCTAGAGTCAATATCGTCAATATATTATTTTGGCGCACATCGTGCTCTTAGAACCTTATTTCGAAGCTTGTGGCTCGAAAGCCCCAGTTTCGGAGCATCAAAATCAATGTTTTGAGGCACAACAAGGTTTCAAGATGCAAGCCTTGATTCTACAGCCAGTAGCATCAAAATTCAATTTTGATGCACATTGCGCTCTTTCTGTTTTAGAAAATATACATCGAAAGTGGTGTTTGGAGGCACAACAAGCTTTCAAGACGTAAGTCCCTATTCTCGAGCCTGTGGCTTGAAAGCTCCAGTTTCAAAACATCAAAATTAATGTTTGAAGACACAATAAGGTTTCAAAAACCAATTCCCGATTCTCATGCTGATAGCATCAAAACATGATTTTGACAAACAAAAATTAGGGGTTGGAGGCGCAACAAGGTTTCGAGACACAAGTCCCAATTCCAGAGTCGGTAGCCTTAAACACAATTTTGAACCTCATGCTGATAGCATCATGCTCATAGAACCTCATTTCGGAGCTTGTGCCTTGAAAGCCCTGATTTTGGAACATCAAAATCAATGTTTTGAGGCACAACAAGGTTTCAAGAAGTAAGACCGTATTCCAGAGCTTGTACAATCGAAATTCCATTTTGACGCACATCATTCTCTTAGAAGCTCATTTTGGAGCTTGTGCCTCGAAAGACCCAATTTTTTAGCATCAAAATCAATGTTTGGAGGCACAACAAGGTTTCAAGATGCAAGTCCTGACTCTGGAGCCTGTATTGTCAAAACGTGATTTTGATGCATAGTGTGCTCTTAAAACTTCATTTCGAAGTGTGTGGCTCGAAAGCTCCAGTTTCAAAACATCAAAATCAATGTTTAAAGGCACAACAAGGTTGAAAGACACAATTGCGGATTCTCAAGCTGATAGCGTCAAAACACGATTTTGACAAACATGGTGTTCTTAGAAACTCATTTCGAAGGTTATGCCTCAAAAGCCTAATTTTTTGAGCATAAAAAAAAGTGTTTGAAGGCACAACAAGGTTTCAAGACATGAGTCCCAATTTCATCGTCGGTAGTGTCAAAACGCAATTTTTATATACATCATGCTCTTAAAGCCTCATTTCAGAGCTTGTGCCTTCAAAGCCCTGATTTTGGAACATGAAAATCAATTTATTGAGGCACAACAATGTTTCAAGAAGCAAGTCCCTACTCCAGAGCCCGTAGCAATGTTTCAATGATTCTCTTGGAAGCTCATTTCAAAGTTTCTGCCTCGAAAGACCTAGTATTGGAGCATCAAAATCAATGTTTTGAGGCACAACAAGGTTTCAAAATGCAAGTCCCGATTCTAGAGTCAATAGCATCAAAATCTGATTTTCGCACACATCATGCTCTTAGAACCTCATTTCGAAGCTTGTGCCTCGAAAGACCTGGTTTCAGAGCATCAAAATTAGTGTTTTGAGGCAATAGAAGCTTTCAAGATGCAAGCCCCGATTCAAGAGCCAGTAGCATCAAAATTCAATTTTGATGCACATTGTGCTCTTAGAAGCCTGTTTTAGAAATTGTGCCTCAAAAGCCCCAGTTTTGGAGCATCAAAATCAATGTTTAGAGACACAACAAGGTTTCAAGATGCAACCCCGATTCTAGAGCAGCAAGCATCAAAATTCAATTTTGATGCACATTGTGCTCTTAGAACCCTATTTTAGAACCTCGTTTTGGAGCGTGTCGATCGAAAGCTCCAATTTCAGAACATCAAAATCAATTCTAGAGTCGGTAGCGTCGGTAGCGTCAAAACGCAATTTTGATGTACATCTTGCTCATAGAAGCTCATTTCGGAGCTTGTGCCTTCAAAGCCCTGATTTTGGAACATTAAAATCAATGTTTTGAGGCACAACAAGGTTTCAAGAAGCAAGTCCCTATTCCGGAGCCTGTAGCGTCAAAATTCTATTTTGACGCATTCTCTTAGAAGCTCATTTCGGATCTTCTGCCTTGAAAGACCCAGCTTTGGAGCATCAAAATCAATGTTTCGAGGCACACCAGGGTTTCAAGATACAAGTCTCGATTCTAGAGTCAATAGTGTCAAAATCTGATTTTGGCACACATCGTGCTCTTAGAATCTCATTTCGAAGCTTGTGCCTCGAAAGCCTTGGTTTTGGAGCATCAAAATCAGTGTTTTGAGGCACAACAAGGTTTCAAGATGCAAGCCCCGATTCTAGAGCCAGAAGCATTGAAATTCAATTTTGATGCACATTGTGCTCTTAGAACCCTGTTTTAGAAATTGTGCCTCAAAAGCTCCAGTTTTGGATCATCAAAATCATTGTTTTGAGGCACAACAAGGTTTCAAGAAACAAGTCCCTATTCCGGAGCCTGTAGTGTCAAAATTCCATTTTGACGCACATAATTCTCTTAAAAGCTCATTTCAGAGCTTGTGCTTCGAAAGACCTAGTTTTACAGAATCAAAATCAATGTTTGGAAGCACAAGGAGGTTTCAAGATGCAAGTCCCGATTCTAGAGTCGATAGCGTCAAAATCTGATTTTGGTGCACATCGTACTCTTAGAAACTCATTTTGAAGCTTGTAAAGCCCTGGTTTCAGAGCATCAAAATCAGTGTTTTGAGGCACAACAAGGCATCAAAAGCTCCAGTTTTGGATCATCAAAATCAATTTTTGGAGGATCAACAAGGTTTCTTGATGCAAGACCTGATTCTTAAGCCAGTAGCATCAAAATTTTATTTTGAGGCACATCGTCCTCTTGGAACCTTGTTTTGGAGCTTATACCTCAAAATATTTGGTTTCAAAGCATCAAAAATGGTGTTTGGAGGGACAACAAGCTTTCAAGACGCAAGTCCCTATTCTGGAGCCCATAGTGTCAAAACATGATTTTGATGCACATCGTGCTCTTAGAACCTCATTTCGGAGCATGTGGCTCGAAAGCTCCAATTTAAAAACATCAAAATCAATGTTTAAAGGAACAACAAGGTTTCACGACACAAGTCCCAATTCAGAAGCTGATAGTGTCAAAACACGATTTTGATTAACATGGTGTTCTTAGAACCTCATTTCGGAGGTTGTGCCTCAAAAGCCTCATTTTTGGAGCATAAAAATTAGTGTTTGGAGGCACAACAAGGTTTCAAGACATAATTCCCAATTCTAGAGTCGGTAATGTCAAAACGCAATTTTGATGTACATCGTGCTCTTAGAACCTCATTTTGGAGCTTGTGCCTTAAAAGCCCTGATTTTGGAACATCACAATGTTTTGAGGCACAACAAGGTTTCAAGAAGCAAGTCCCTATTCCGGAGCCTGTAGCATCAAAATTCCATTTTGACGCACATCATTCTCTTAGAAGCTTATTTCGGAGCTTGTGCCTCGAAAGACCCAGTTTTGGAGCATCAGAATCAATATAGGCACAACAAGGTTTGAAGATGTAAGTCCCGATTCTAGAGTCAATAGCATTAAAATGTTATTTTGGCGCACCAAAATCAGTGTTTTGAGGCACAACAAGGTTTCAAGATGAACGCCTCGATTGTAGCCACAATTCACAAGTCACAATTCCAAAGGTTGTAGCCTTAAAACACAATTTTGATGTACATCGTGCTTTTAGAACCTAATTTCGGAGCTTGGGCCTTGAAAGCCTTGATTTTGGATCATCAAAATCAATGTTTTGAGGCGCAAAAAGGTATCAAGAAGCAAGTCCCTATTCTAGAGATTGTAGTGTCAAAATTCCATTTTGACGCACATCATTCTTTTAGAAGCTCATTTCGGAGCTTGTGCCTCGAAAGACCCAGTTTTGGAGCATCAAAATCAATGTTTGGAGGCACAAAAAGGTTTCAAGATGCAAGTCCCAATTCTTGAGCCAGTAATATCGAAATTCAATTTTGATACACATTGTGCTCTTAGAACCCTATTTTAGAAATTGTGCGTCAAAGCCCCATTTTTGGAGCATCAAAATCGATGTTTGAAGGCACAACAAGGTTTCAAGAAGCAAGTCCTAATTCTGGAGCCGGTAGCATCAAAATATGATTTTGACGCACATCGTGCTCTTAGAACCTTGTTTTGGAGTTATGCCTCAAAATCTTCTATTTCAAAACAGCAAAATTGGTGTTTGGAGGCACAAGCAGCTTTCAAGACACAAGTCCCTATTCCAGAGCCTGTAGTGTGAAAATGTGATTTTGATGCATATCATGCTCTTAAAACCTCATTTCGGAGCGTGTGGCTCGAAGCTCTAGTTTCAAAACATCAAAATCAATGTTTAAAGGCACAACAAGATTTCAGAGATTGTGCCTCAAAAGCCTCATTTTTGGAGTATAAAAATTAGTGTTTGGAGGCACAACAAGGTTTGGAGGCACAAGAGCCAATTCCAAAGTTGGTAGCGTCAAAATGCAATTTTGATGTACATCATGCTCGTAGAAGTTCATTTCGGAGCTTGTGCCTTCAAAGCCTTGATTTTGGAACATCAAAATCAATGTTTTGAGGCACAACAAGGTTTCAAGAAGCAAGTCCCTATTCTGGAGCCTAGCATCAAAATTCCATTTTGACGCACATCATTCTTTTAGAAGCTCATTTCGGAGCTTGTGCCTCGAAAGACCCAGTCTTGGAGCATCAAAATCAATATTTGGAGGCACAACAAGGTTTGAAGATGCAAGTCCCGATTCTAGAGTCAATAGCATTAAAATCTTATTTTGGCGCACATCATGCTCTTAGAAACTCATTTCGGAGCTTGTATTCAAAGCCCTGATTTGGGAACATCAAAATCAATGTTTTGAGGCACAACATGGTTTCAAAATGCAAGCCCTGATTCTAGAGCCAGTAGCATCAAAATTCAATTTTGATGCACATTGTGCTCTTCGAACCCTATTTTAGAAATTGTGCCTCAAAAGCCCTAGTTTTGCAGCATCAAAATCGATGTTTGCAGGCACAACAAGGTTTCAAGATGCAAATCTTGATTCTGGAGCCAGTAGCATCAAAATTTGACATCGTACTCTTAGAACCGTGTTGTGGAGCTTATGCCTCAAAATCTTCGATTTCGAAGCATCAAAATTGGTATTTGGAGGCACAAAAGGCTGATTTTGGTGCACATCGTGCTCTTAGAACATCATTTCAAACCTTGTGCATGTAGTTTTTGGAGCCACAAGAAGGTTTTAAGACACAAGCTTTGAAATGAGGTTCTAAGAGCACGATGTGCGCCAAAATCAGATTTTGATGCTATTGACTCTAGAATCGGGACATATATCTTGAAACCATGGTGTGCCTCCAAACATTGATTTTGATGCTCCAAAACTGGGTCTTTCAAGGCACAAGCTCTGAAATGAGCTTCTAAGAGAATGATGTGCGTAAAAATGAAATTTTGATGCTACAGGCTCCAGAATAGGGAATTGCTTCAACCTTGTTGTGCCGCAAAACATTGATTTTGATGTTCCCAAATCAGGGCTTTCAAGGCACAAGCATGATGTACATCAAAATTATGTTTTGACGCTACTGACTTTGGAATTGGGACATCTGTCTAGAAACCTTGTTGTGCTTCCAAACACTAATTTTTATGCTCCAAAAATGAGGCTTTTGAGACACAATCTCTGAAATGAGGTACGAAGAACACCCCATGTTTGTCAAAATTGTGTTTTGACGCTATCAGCTTGAGAATCGGGACTTATGTCTTGAAACTTTGTTGTGCCTTTAAAGATTGATTTTCATGTTTCGAAACTGGAGCTTTCGAGCCACACGCTCTGAAACGAGGTTCTAAGAGCATGATGTGCATCAAAATCACGTTTTGACACTATAGGCTCTGTAATAGGGACTTGCATCTTGAAAGCTTGATGTGCCTCCAAACACCAATTTTGATGCTTCGAAACCAAAGATTTTGAGGCATAAGCTCCAAAACAAGGTTCTAAGAGCACAATGTGCGTCAAAGTAAAATTTTGACACTACAGACTCCAGAATCAGGACTTGCATCTTGAAACCTTGTTGTGCCTTCAAACATCGATTTTGTTGCTCCAAACCTAGGGCTTTTGAGGCACAATTTCTAAAACAGGGTTTTAAGAGCACAATATTCATCAAAATTGAATTTTGATCCTAGTGGCTCTAGAATCGGGGCTTGCATCTTGAAACCTTGTTGTGCCTCAAAATATTGATTTTGATGCTCTGAAACTATGGCTTTTGAGGCACAAGCTTTGAAATGAAGTTCTAAGAGCACGGTGTGAGCCAAAATCAGATTTTGATGATTTTGACTCTATAATCGGGGCATGCATCTACCTTGATGTGCCTCCAGACATTGGTTTTGATGCTCCAAAACTGGGTCTTTCGAGGCACAAGCTCCGAAATGGGCTTCTAAGAGAATGATGTGGGTGACGCTACAAGATTCAGAATAGGGACTTTCTTCTTGAAACCTTGTTGTGCCTCAAAACATTGATTTTGATGTTCCCAATTCAGGGCTTTCAAGGCACAAGCTCCGAAATGAGGTTCTAAGAGCACGATGTCCATCAAAATTGCGTTTTAACGCTACCAACTCTGGAATTGGGACTTGTGTCTTGAAACCTTGTTGTGCCTCCAAAAACTAATTTTTATGCTCCAGAGACAAGGCTTTTGAGGCACAACCTCCAAAATGAGGTTCTAAGAACACCATGTTTGTAAAAATCATGTTTTGATGCTATCAACTTGAGAATTGGGACTTGTGCCTTTAAACCTTCTTGTGCCTTTAAACATTGATTTTGATGTTTTGAAACTAGAGCTTTCGAGCCAAACGCTCTGAAACGAGGTTCTAAGAGCACGATGTGCATCAAAATCACATTTTCACACTATAGGCTCAGGAATCCAGACTTGCATCTTGAAACCTTGTTGTGCCTCCAAACATCTATTTTGATTCTACTGGCTTAAGAATTAGGGCGTGCATCTTGAAACCTTGTTGTGCCTCCAAACATCTATTTTGAAGCTCCGAAACTGGGGCTTTTGAGGCACAATTTCTAAAACAGGGTTCTAAGAGCACAATGTGAATTTTGATGCTACTGGCTCTATAATCGAGGCTTGCATCTTGAAACCTTGTTGTGCCTCAAAACACTGATTTTGATGCTCCGCAATCGGGGCTTTCGAGGCACAAGCTTCGAAATGAGGTTCTAAGAGCACGATGTGCCCCAAATCAGATTTTGACCCTATTGACTATAGAATCGGGACTTGCGTCTTGAAACCTTGTTTTGCCTCCAAACATTGATTTTGATGGTCCAAAATTGGGTCTTTCGTGGCCCAAGCTCCAAAATGAGCTTCTAAGAGTATGATGTGCGTCAAAATCGAATTTTGACGCTACAGGCTCTAGAATAGGGAATTGCTTATTGAAACCTTGTTGTCCCTCAAAACATTGATTTTAATGTTCCAAAGTTAGGTCTTTCAAGGCACAAGCTCCGAAATGAGGTTCTAAGAACACGATGTACATCAAAATTGTGTTTTGATGCTACCGACTCTGGAATTGGGACTTGTGTCTTGAAACCTTGTTGTGCCTCCAAACACTAATTTTTATGCTCCAAAAATGAGGCTTTTGAGGCACAACCTTCGAAATGAGGTTCTTCGAACGCCATGTTTGTCAAAATCATGTTTTGATGCTGTCAACTTGAGAATCGGGACTTCTATCTTGAAACCTTGTTGTGCCTTTAAACTTTGATTTTGATGTTTCGGAACTGGAGCTTTCGAGCTACACACTCCAAAATAAGGTTCTAAGAGCATGATGTGCGTCAAAATAAAATTTTGACACTACCAGCTCAAGAATTAGGACTTGCATCTTGAAACCTTGTTGTGCCTGCAAACATCGATTTTGAGGCACAATTTCTAAAACAAGGTTCTAAGAGCACATTGTGCATCAAAATTGAATTTTGATGGTACTAGCTCTAGAATCGGGGCTTGAATCTTGAAACCTTGTTGTGCCTCAAAACAGTAATTTTGATGCTCCGAAAATGCGAGGCACAAGCTTCAAAATGAGGTTCTAAGAGCACGATGTGCGCCAAAATCAGATTTTGATGCTATTGACTCTAGAATTGGGACTTGCATCTTGAAACCTTGTTGTGCCTCCAAACATTGATTTTGATGCTCCAAAAGTGGGCCTTTCGAGGCACAAGCTCCGAAATGAGGTTCTAAGAGAATGATGTGCGTCAAAATGGAATTTTGACGCTATAGGCTCTGGAATAGGAACTTGCTTCCCGAAACCTTGTTGTGCCTCAAAACATTTCTTTTTTCTTTTGATGTTCAAAAATCAGGGCTTCCAAGGAGCTCTGAAATGAGGTTCTAAGAGCACGATGTACATCAAAATTACATTTTGATGCTATCGACTCTGGAATTAGGACTTCTATTTTGAATTTTGATGCTACTGGCTCTAGAATCGGGGCTTGCATCTTGAAACCTTTATGTGCCTCAAAACATTGATTTTGATGCTATGAAACAGAGGCTTTCGGGAAACAAGCTTCAAAATGAGGTTCTAAGAGCACGATGTGCACCAAAATCAGCCTTTTGTGCCTCCAAACACCAATTTTGATGCTTCGAAACAAAAGATTTTGAGGCATTAGCTTCAAACCAAGGTTCTAAGAGCACAATGTGCATCAAAATTAAGTTTTGACACTATCGGCTCCAGAATCAGGATTTTCATCTTGAAACCTTGTCGTGCCTCGAAACATCAATTTTGATGCTCCAAAACTGGGCGTTTTGAGGCACAATTTCTAAAATAGGGTTCTAAGAGCACAATGTTCAATTTTAATGCTCCAAAATTGGGGATTTTGAGGCAGAAGTTCTAAAACAGGGTTGTAAGAGGACAATGTGCATCAAAATTGAAATTTGATGCTACTGGCTCTAGAATCGGAGCTTGCATCTTGACACATTGTTGTGCCTCAATAAACTGATTTTGATGCTCCAAAACTGGGGCTTTCAAAGATGAAGCTTCAGAATTGGGACTTGTGTCCTGAAACCTTGTTGTCCCTCCAAACACTAATTTTTATGCTCCAAAAAAGAGGCTTTTGATGTTCGAAATAGAGTTCTAAGAACATCATGTTTGTCAAAATCGTGTTTTGACGCTATCAACTTGAGAATCGAGACTTGTGTCTTGAAACCTTGTTGTGCCTTGAAACATTTAATTTTGATGTTTTAAAACTGAAACTTTCGAGCCACATGCTCCGAAATGAGGGTCTAAGAGCACGATGTGCATCAAAATCACATTTCGACACTAAAGGCTCTAGAATAGGGACTTGTGTCTTGAAAACTTGTTGTGCCTCCAAACACCAATTTCGATGATTTGAAATTGAAGATTTTGAAGCATAAGCTCCAAAACAAAGTTCTAAGAGCACGATGTACATCAAAATCAAATTTTGAGTCTAAGGGCTCCAGAATCAGGACTTACATCTTGAAACCTTGTTGTGCCTCCAAACATCAATTTTAATGCTCCAAACCTGGGGCTATTGAGGCATAATTTCTAAAACAGGGTTATAAGAGCACAATGTGCATCAAAATTGAATTTTGATGCTAATGGCTTTAGAATCGGGGCTTGCATCAAAATTGCGTTTTGACGCTGCCAACTCTGGAATTAGGACTTGTGTCTTGAAACCTTGTTGTGCCTCCAAACATTAATTTTTATGCTCCAAAATGAGATTCTAAGACCACGATGTACATCAAAATTGCATTTTGATGTTACCAACTCTTGAATTGGGACTTGTGTCTTGAAACCTTGTTTTGCCTTCAAACACTAATTTTTATGCTCCAAAAACAAGGCTTTTAAGGCACAAACTCCGAAATAAGGTTCTAAGAACACCATGTTTGTCAAAATCATGTTTTGACGCCATCAGCTTGAGAATCGTGACTTGCGACGTAAAACCTTGTTGTTCCTTTAAACATTGACTTTGATGTTTTGAAACTGGAGCTTTCAAGCCACACGCTCCGAAATGATGTTCTAAGACCATGATGTGCATCAAAATCACATTTTGACACTATGGGCTCCAGAATAGGGACTTGCGTCTTGAAAGCTTGTTGTGCCTCCAAACACCAATTTTGATGCTTTGAAACCGAAGATTTTGAAGCATAAGCTCCAAAACAAGGTTCCAAGAGGACGATGTGCCTCAAAATCAAATTTTGATGCTACCGTCTCCACAATTAGGACTTGCATCAAGAAAACTTGTTGTGCCTCCAATAATCGATTTTGGTGATCCAAAACTGGAGCTTTCGAGGCACAATTTCTAAAACAGGGTTCTAAGAGGACAATGTGCATCAAAATTGAATTTTGATGCTAGTGGCTCTAGAATTGGGGCTTGCATCTTGAAACCATGTTGTGCATCAAAACAATGATTTTGATGCTCAGAAACTGGGGCTTTCGAGGTAAAAGCTTTGAAATGAGGTTCTAAGAGCACGATGTGCGCAAAAATCAGATTTTGATGCCATTGACTCTAGAATCGGGACTTGCATCTTGAAACCTTGTTGTGCTTCCAAACATTGATTTTGATTCTCCAAAACTGGGTCTATCGAGGTACAAGCTCTGAAATGAGTTTTTAAGAGAATGACGTGCGTCAAAATGGAATTTTGATGCTACAGGCTCTGGAATAGGGACTTGTTACTTGAAACCTTGTTGTGCCTCAAAACATTGGTTTTGATGTTAAAAAATCAGGGCTTTCAAGGCACAAGCTCCGAAATTAGGTTCTAAGAGCACGATGTACATCAAAATTGCATTTTGATGCTACAAAGTCTGAAATTGGGACTTGTGTCTTGAAACCTTTTTGTCAAAATCGTGTTTTGACGCTATCAGCTTGAGAATCGGGACTTGTGTCTTGAAACCTTGTTGTGCCTTTAAACATTGATTTTGATGTTTTGAAACTGGAGCTTTCAAGCCACACGCTCCGAAACAAGGTTCTAAGAGCACGATGTGCATCAAAATCACATTTTGACACTATGGGCTCTGGACTAGGGACTTGCTTCTTGAAAGCTCATTGTGCCTCCAAACACCAATTTTGATGATTCGAAACCAAAGATTTTGAGGCTTAAGCTCCAAAACAAGGTTCTAAGAGCACGATGTGTGTAAAAATCAAAATTTGACGCTACCGGCTCCAGAATCAGGACTTGCATCTTGAAACCTTGTTGTGCCTCCAAACATCAATTTTGATGCTCCAAAACTGGGGCTTTTGAAGCACAATTTGTAAAACAGGGTTCTAAGAGCACAATGTGAATCAAAATTGAATTTTGATGCTACTGGCTCTAGAATAGGGACTTGACTCTTGAAACCTTGTTGTGCCTCAAAATATTGATTTTTATGTTCCAAAATTAGGGCTTTCAAGGCACAAGCTTGAAAATGAACTTCTAAGACCACCATGTTTGTCAAAATTGTGTTTTGACGCGATCAGCTTGACAATCGAGAATTGTGTCGTGAAACCTAGTTGTTCCTTTAAACATTGATTTGGATATTTTGAAACTGGAGCTTTCGAGCCACATGCTCTGAAATGAAGTTCTAAGAGCACGATGTGCATCAAAATCACATTTTTACACTACAGGTTCTGGAATAGGGACTTGCATTTTGATAGCTTGTTGTGCCTCCAAACACCAATTTTGATACTTGGAAACTGAAGATTTTGAGGCATAAGCTACAAAATAAAGTTCTTAGAGCATGATGTGCGTCAAAACCAAAGTTTGACGCTACCGGCTCCAGAATTAGGACTTGCATCTTGAAACCCTGTTGTGCCTCCAATTATCGATTTTGATGATCCAAAACAGGAGCTTTTGAGGCACAATTTCTAAAACTTGGTTCTAAGATCACAATGTGCTTCAAAATTGAATTTTGATGCTACTGGCTCTAGAATCAGGGCTTGCATCTTGAAACCATGTTGTGCCTCAAAACACTGATTTTGATGCTCCGAAACCGGGGCTTTCGAGGCACAACCTTCGAAATGAAGTTCTAAGAGCACGATATGCGCCAAAATCAGATTTTGATGCTATTGACTCTAGAATCGGGACTTGCATCTTGAAACATTGTTGAACCTCCAAACATTGATTTTGATGCTCCAAAACTCGGTCTTTTGAGGCACAAGCTCTGAAATGAGCTTCTAAGAGAATGATGTGCATCAAAATGGAATTTTGACACTACAGGCTCTGGAATAGGGACTTGCTTTGTGAAACCTTATTGTGCCTCAAAACATTGATTTTGATGTTCCAAAATCAAGGCTTTCAAGGCACAAGCTCCGAAATGAGGTTTTAAGAGCACGTTGTACATCAAAATTGCGTTTTGACATTACTGACTCTGGAATTGGGACTTGTGTCTTGAAACCTTGTTGTGCCTCCAAACACTAATTTTTATACTCCAAAAATGAGGCTTTTGAGGGACAACCTCCATAATGAGGTTCTAAGAATACCATGTTTGTCAAAAACGTGTTTTGAGGCTATCAGCACGATGTACATCAAAATTTTGTTTTGACGCTACCGACTCTGGAATTTTGGAGCATAAAAATTAGTGTTTGGTGGCACAACAAGGTTTGAAGGACACAAATCCCAATTCCACAGTCGGTAGCGTCAAAACATAATTTTGATGTAGATCATGCTCTTAGAACCTCATTTCGGAGCTTGTGCCTTGAAAGCCCTGATTTTGAAACATCAAAATCAATGTTTTGGGGCACAACAAGGTTTAAAGAAGCAAGTCCCTATTTCGGAGCCTGTAGTGTCAAAATTCCATTTTCACGCACATCATTCTGTTAGAACCGGTAGCATCAAAATTTGATTATGACGCACATCGTGCTCTTAGAACCTTGTTTTGGAGCTTATGCCTCAAAATCTTTGGTTCCGAAGCATCCAAATTGGTGTTTGGAGGCACAACAAGCTTTCAAGACGCAAGTCCCTATTTCAAAGCCTGTAGTGTCAAAACCTGATTTTGATGCACATCGTGCTCTTAGAACCTCGTTTCAGAGAGTGTGGCTCGAAAGCTCCCGATTCAAAATATTAAAATCAATGTTTAAAAGAACAACAAGGTTTCAAGACACAAGTTCCGATTCTCAAGTTGATTGCGTCAAAACATGATTTTGACAAACATGGTGTTCTTAGAACCTCATTTCGGAGGTTGTGCCTCAAAAGCCTCATTTTTGGAGCATAAAAATTAGTGTTTGGTGGCACAACAAGGTTTGAAGACACAAGTCCCAAATCCACAGTCGGTAGCGTCAAAACATAATTTTGATGTACATCATGCTCTTAGAACCTCATTTCGGAGGTTGTGCCTTGAAAGCCTTGATTTTGGAACATCAAAATCAATGTTTTGAGGCACAACAAGGTTTGAAGATGCAAGTCCTGATTCTAGAGTCAATAGAGTCAAAACCTGATTTTGGTGCACATCGTGCTCTTAGAACCCTGTTTTTGAAATTGTGCCTCAAAAGACCCAATTTTGGAGCATCAAAATTGATCTTTGGATGCACAACAAGGTTTTAAGATGCAAGTCTTGATTCTGGAGCAGGTAGAGTCAGAATTTGATTCTGATGCACATCGTGCTCTTAGAACCTTGTTTTGGAGCTTATCTCTCAAAATCTTCGGTTTCAAAGCATCAAAATTGGTGTTTGGAGGAACAACAAGCTTTGATTCTAGAGTCAATGTTTAAATGCACAACAAGGTTTCAAGATACAAGTCCCGATTCTAGAGTCAATAGTGTCAAAATCTGATTATGGCGCTTATCGTGCTCTTACTCTAGAATTGGAACTTTTGTCTTGAAACCTTGTTGTGCCTCCAAACACTAATTTTTATGCTCCAAAAATAAGGCTTTTGAGGCACAACCTCCGAAATGAGGTTCTAAGAACACCATGTTTGTTAAAATCATGTTTTCATGCTATAAGCATGAGAATTGGGACTTGTGTCTTTAAATCTTGTTGTGCCTTTAAACATTGATTTTGATGTTTTGAAACTGGAGCTTTTGAGCCACACACTCCAAAATGAGGTTTTAAGAACACAATGTGCATCAAAATTAGGTTTTGCCACTATAGGCTCTGAAATAGAGACTTGCATCTTGAAAGCTTGTTGTTCCTCCAAACACAAATTTTGATGATTTGAAACCAAAGATTTTGTTTTCCAAAACAAGGTTCTAAGAGAACAATGTGCGTCAAAATCAAATTATGACGCTATCGACTCCAAAATCAGGTTTTGCATTTTGAAAGCTTGTTGTGCCTCCAAGAATCAATTTTCATGCTCCAAAACTGGGGCTGTTGAGGCACAATTTCTAAAAAAGGGTTCTTAGAACACCATGTGCATCAAAATTGAATTTTGATGCTACTGGCTCTAGAATCGGGGCTTGCATCTTGAAACCTTGTTGTGCCTCAAAAAAACTGATTTTGATGCTCCGAAACTGAGTCTTTTGAGGCACGAGCTTCGAAATGAGGTTCTAAGAGCATGATTTGCGGCAAAATTAGATTTGGACGCTATTGACTCTAGAATCGGCACATGCATCTTGAAACCTTGTTGTGCTTCTGAACATTGATTTTGATACTCCAAAACTGGGTCTTTCGAGGCACATGCTCCGAAATGAGCTTCTAAGAGAATGAAGTGCGTCAAACTCAAATTTTGACGCTACAGGCTCCTGAATAGGGACTTGCTTCATGAAACCTTGTTGTGCCTCAAAACATTGATTTTGATGTTCCAAAATAAGGGCTTTCAAGGCACAAGCTCCGAAATAAGGTTCTAAGAGCACAATGTACATCAAAATTGTGTTTTGACGCTACAGACTCTGGGATTGAGACTTGTGTCTTGAAACCTTGTTGTGCCTCCAAACAGTAATTTTTATGCTCCAAAAATAAGGCTTTTGAGGCACATCCTCTGAAATGGGGTTCTAAGACCACCATGTTTCTCAAAATCATGTTTTGACGCCATCAGCTTGAGAATCGGGACTTGTGTCTTGAAACCTTGTTTTGCCTTTAAACATTGATATTGATGTTTTGAAACTGGAGCTTTCGAGCCACACGCTCCAAAATGAGGTTCTAAGAGCACGATGTGCATCAAAATCACGTTGTGACACTACAGGCTCCGGAATAAGGACTTGTGTGTTGAAAGCTTGTTGTGCTTGCAAACACAATTTTTGATGGTTCGAAACTGAAGATTTTGAGGCATAAGCTAAAAAACAAACTTCTAAGAGCACGATGTGCATCAGAATCAAATTCTGATGCTACCTGCTCCAGAATCTGGACTTGCATCTTGAAACCTTGTTGCTGTGCCTCCAAACATCGATTTTGGTGCTCCAAAACTGGAGTTTTGAGGCAAAATTTCTAAAACAAGGTTTTGACTCTAGAATCGACACTTACATCTTCAAACATTGTTGTGCCTCCACACATTGATTTTGATGTTTTAAAAATGGGTCTTTCGAGGCACAAGCTCTGAAATGAGCTTCTAAAAGAATGATGTGCATCAAAATCATGTTTTAAACCTACAGGCTCCAGAATAGGGACTTGCATCTTGAAAGCTTGTTGTGCCTCCAAACACCAATATCGATGCTTCGAAATGAAAGATTTTGGAACATTAAAATCAATGTTTTGAGGCACAACAATGTTTCAAGAAGCAAGTCCCTATTCCGGAGCCTGTAGTGTCAAAATTTCGTTTTGACGCACATCATTCTCTTAGAAGCTCATTTCGGACCTTGTGCCTTGAAAGGCCTAGTTTTGGAGCATCAAAATCAATTTTTGGAGGCACAACAAGGTTTCAAGATGCAAGTCCTGATTCTAGAGTCAATAGCATCAAAGTCTGATTTTGGGGCACATCGTGCTCTTAGAACCTCATTTTGAAGCTTGTGCCTCGAAAGCCCCGGTTTTGTGGCATCAAAATCAGTGTTTTGAGGCACAACAAGGTTTTCAAGATGCAAGCCCCGATTCTAGAGCTAGTAGCATCAAAATTTAATTTTGACGCATATTGTACTCTTAGAACCCTGTTTTAGAAATTGTGCCTCCAAAGCCCCAGTTTTGGAGCATCAAAATCGATGTTTGGAGGCACAACAATGTTTGACAATGCAAATCCTGATTCTGGAGGCGGTAGCGTCAGAATTTGATTTTAACGCACATCATGCTTATGCCTCAAAATCTTCAGTTTCGGAACATCAAAATTGGTGTTTGGAGTCACAACAAGCTTTCAAGACGCAAGTCCCTATTATGGAGCCTGTACTATCAAAACATGATTTTGATGCACATCGCGCTCTTAGAATCTCGTTTCAGAGCGTGTGGCTCGAAAGCTCCAGTTTCATATCATTAAAATCAATGTTTAAAGGCACAACAAGGTTTCAAGACACAAGTCCTGATTCTCAAGCTGATAGATTCAAAACATGATTTTGACAAACATTGTGTTTTTAGAACCTCATTTCGGAGGTCGTGCCTCAAAATCCTCATTTTTGAGGCATAAAAATTAGTGTTTGGAGACGCAACAAGGTTTCAAGACAAGAGTCCCAATTCCAGAGTCGGTAGCGTTAAAACACAATTTTGATGTACATCGTTCTCTTAGAACCTCATTTTGAAACTTGTGCCTTGAAAGCCCTAATTTTGGATGTAGTGGTTCCTGTCTCTCAAATCTATAAATCTTCTGTCAAGTGGGAGGCTCTAAATAGTGTCCAAGAAATGATGTCAGTGGTGTCCAAATGTGGCTAAACGATAGGTTAAATCGGCTAAGGTAAAGGGTTAGTGAGGACCAAGTGATCTAAGCAATCTAATCTGGTCTATTGATGTGGTAATGCGGAAAAGGGCAAGCATTTATGGTTCAGGATGTATCGATTCATTTCATCGAGTCATGTCCTTCTCCGATTCCCCTTCAATATGGAAACAGGGGGAAAGGAGAAAGGCGTGGTTCTGGGAACTTAAGAGAGAGAGGGTCAGTGAGTGATGACAACCAGAATGGGGTTGGGTGTCCTTCGTTCTGCCATTTTGATGTTTTGAGGCATAACAAGGTTTCAAGAAGTCCCTATTCCAGAGCCTATAGCGTTAAAATTTCATTTTGACGCACATCATTCTCTTAGAAGCTCATTTTGGAGCTTGTGCCTTGAAAGACCCAGTTTTGGAGCATCAAAATCAATGTTTGGAGGCACAACAAGGTTTCAAGATGCAAGTCTCGATTCTAGAGTCAATAGCATCAAAATCTGATTTTGGCGCACATCATGCTCTTAGAACCTCATTTCAAAGCTTGTGCCTTAAAAGCCCCAGTTTCAGAACATCAAAATTAGTGTTTTGAAGCACAACTAGGTTTCAAGATGCAAGCCCCGATTCCAGAGCCAGTAGCATCAAAATTCAATTTTGATGTACATTGTGTTCTTAGAACCTCATTTCGGAGGTCGTACCTCAAAAGCCTCATTTTTAGAGCATAAAAATTAGTGTTTGGAGGCACTACAACTTTTCAAGATGCAAGTCCCAATTCTAGAGTCGGTAGCGTCAAAACACAATTTTGATGTACATCGTGCTCTTAGAACCTCATTTTGGAGCTTATACCTTGAAAGCGTCGAGTTTGAAACATGAAAATCAGTGATTGGAGGCACAATAAGGTTTCTAGAAGCAAGTTCCTATTCTGGAGCTTGTGGCGTCAAAATTTCATTTTGACACACATCATTCTCTTAGAAGCTCGTTGCGGAGCAAATGCCTCAAAAGACCCAGTTTTGGAGCATCAAAATCAATGTTTTGAGGCACAACAAGGTTTCAAGATGCAAGTCCCGATTCTAGAGTCAATAGCGTCAAAATCTGATTTTGGCGCACATCTTGCACTTAGAACCTCATTTCGAAGCTTTTGCCTCGAGAGCCCCTATTTCAGAGCATCAAAATCAGAGACATGTCCCTATTCTGGAGCAACAAAATCAATGTTTGGAAGTACAACAAGGTTTCAAGATGCAAGTCCCGATTCTAGAGTCAATAGCATCAAATTTAGCTTTTGGCGCACATCGTGCTCTTTGAACCTCATTTCGAAGCTTGTACCTCGAGAGCCCCTACTTCAGAGCATCAAAATCAGTGTTTTGAGGCACAACAAGGTTTCAAGATGCAAGCCACGATTCTAGAGCCAGTAGCATCAAAATTCAATTTTGATTCAAATTGTGCTCTTAGAACCCTATTTTAGAAATTGTGCCTCAAAAACCCCAGTTTTGCAGCATCAAAATTGATGGATGGAGGCACAACAGGGTTTCAAGATGCAAGTCCTGATTCTGGAATCGGTAGTGTCAAAATTTGATTTTGATGCACATCGTGTTTTTAGAACCTTGTTTTGGAGCTTATGCCTCAAAATCTTCGGTTTCAAAGCATCAAAATTGGTGTTTGGAGGCACAACAAGCTTTCAAGATGCAAGTCCCTATTCCGGAGTCTGTAGTGTCAAAAGTAATTTTGATGCACATCATGCTCTTAGAGCCTCATTTCGGAGTGTGTGGCTCAAAAGCTCCAGTAAGGTTTCAACAAACAAGTCCCGATTCTCAAGCTGATAGTGTTAAAACATGATTTTGACAAACATGGTGTTCTTAGAACCTCATTTTGGAGGTTGTGCCTCAAAAGCCTCATTTTTTGAACACAAAAATTAGTGTTTGGAGGCACAACGAGGTTTCAAGACACAAGTCCCAATTCCAAAGTCGGTAGTGTCAAAACACAATTTTGATGTACATCGTTCTCTTAGAACCTCATTTCAGATCTTATGCCTTGAAAGCCCTGATTTTGGAACATCAAAATCAATATTTTGAGGCACACCAAGGTTTCAAGAAGCACATCCCTATTCTGGAGCCTGTAGCGTCAAAATTCTATTTTGACACACATCATTCTCTTAGAAGCACATTTCAGAGCTCGTGCCTAGAAAGACCTAGTTTTGGAGCATCAAAATCAATGGTTGGATGCACAACAAGGTTTGAGGATGCAAGTCCCGATTCTAGAGTCAATTGCATCAAAATTTGATTTTGGTGCACATCATGCTCTTACAACCTCATTTTGAAGCTTGTGCCTCGAAAGCCCTAGTTTGGGAGCATCAAAATTATTGATTTGAGGCACAACAAGGTTTCAAAATGCAAGCCCCGATTCTAGAGCCAGTAGCATCGAAATTAAATTTTGATGCACATTGTGCTCTTAGAACCCTGTTTTAGAAATTATGCCTCAAAAGCCCCAGTTTTGGAGCATCAAAATCGATATTTTGAGGCACAACAAGGTTTCACTACGCAAGTCCCTATTCCAGAGCTTGTAGTGTCAAAACGTGATTTTGATGCACATCTTGCTCTTAGAACTTCGTTTCGCAGCGTGTTTGCTCAAAAGCTCCAGTTTCAAAACATCAAAATCAATATTTAAAGGCACAACATGGTTTCAAGACACAAGTCTCGATTGTCAAGTTGATAGCGTTAAAACATGATTTTGATAAACATGGTGTTCTTAGAAACCCATTTTGGAGGTCATCCCTCAAAACCCTCCTTTTTAGAGCATAAATTAGTGTTTGGAGGCACAACAAGGTTTCCAGACACAAGTCCCAATTCCAGAGTCGGTAGCGTTAAAATGCCATTTTGATGGACATCGTACTCTTAGAACCTCATTTCGGAGCTTGTGCCTTGAAAGCCCTGATTTGGGAACATCAAAATCAATGTTTTGAAGCACAACAAGGTTTCAAGAAACAAGTCCCTATTCTGAATCCTATAGCGTCAAAAGCGTTTTGACGCATATCATTCTCTTAGAAGCTCATTTCGGAGCTTGTGGCTCGAAATATCTAGTTTTGGAGCATCAAAATCAATGTCTGGAAGCACAACAAGGTTTCAAGATGCGAGTCCCGATTGTGCACATCATGCTCTTAGAACCTCATTTCAAAGCTTGTGCCTCAAAAGCCACAGTTTTGGAGCATCAAAATCAGTGTTTTGAGGCACAATAAGGTTTCAAGATGCAAGCCCCAATTCTAGAGCCAGGAGCATCAAAATTCAAGTTTGATGCACATTGTGCTCTTAGAACCTTGTTTTAGAAATTGTGCCTCAAAAGCCCCAATTTTGGAGCATCGAAATCGATGTTTGGAGACACAACAAGGTTTCAAGATGCAAGTCCTGATTCTTGAGCCAATAGAGTCAAAACACAACAAGGTAGAGTCAAGACACAAGTCCCAATTCCAGAGTTGGTAGCGTCAAAACGTAATTTTTGAACATCAAAATCAATGTTTTGAGGCACAACAAGGTTTGAAGATGCAAGTCCTGATTCTAGAATCAATAGCGTCAAAAACTAATTTTGGTGCACATCGTGATCTTAGAACCTCATTTCCAAGCTTGTGCCTCGAAAGCCCCAGTTTCGGAGCATCAAAATCAGTGTTTTGAGACACAACAAGGTTTCAAGATGCTAGCCCCGATTCTAGAGCCACTAGCATCAAAATTTAATTTTGATGCACATTGTGCTCTTACAACCCTGTTTTAGAAATTGTGCCTCAAAAGCCCCAGTTTTGGAGCATCAAAATCGATGTTTGAAGGCACAAAAGGGTTTCAAGATGCAAGGCCTGATTCTGGAGCTAGAAGAGTCAAAATTTGATTCTGACACACATCATG
This sequence comes from Cryptomeria japonica, assembly GCF_030272615.1. Lineage (NCBI taxonomy): Eukaryota > Viridiplantae > Streptophyta > Pinopsida > Cupressales > Cupressaceae > Cryptomeria > Cryptomeria japonica. Next base: position 343,508 of record NW_026728944.1, read on the forward strand.
CTCTTAAAACCTTGTTTTCGAGCTTATGCCTCGAAATCTTCGGTTTCGAAGCATCGAAATTGGTGTTTGCAAGCACAACAAGCATCCAAGATGAAAGTCCATATTCCAGAGCCTGCAGTTTCAAAACATGATTTTGATGCACATCGTGTTCTTAGAACCTCATTTCGGAGCGTGTGGCTCGAAAGCTCCAGTTTCAAAACATCAAAATCAATGTTTAAAGGCACAATAAGGTTTCAAGATGCAAGTCTCGATTCTAGAGTCAATAGCGTCAAAATCTGATTTTGGTGCACATCATGCTCTTAGAACCTCATTTCGGAGCTTACGCCTCGAAAGCCTCAGTTTCGGAGCATCAAAATCAGTGTTTTGAGGCACAACAAGGTTTCAAGATGCAAGCCCCAATTCTAGAGCCAGTACCATCAAAATTCAATTTTGATGCACATTGTGCTCTTAGAACCCTATTATAGAAATTGTGCCTCAAAATCCCCAATTTTGGAGCATCAATATCGATGATTGGAGGCACAACAAGGTTTCAAGATGCAAGTCCTCATTCTGGAGCCGGTAGCGTCAAAATTTGATTTTGACGCACATCATGCTCTTAGAACCTTGTTTTGGAGGTTATGCCTCAAAATTTTTGATTTCGATGCATCAAAATTGGTGTTTGGAGGCACAACAACATTTCAAGAAGCAAGTCCCTATTCCAGAACCTCGTTTCGGAGCATGTGGCTCGAAAGCTCTAGTTTCGAAACATCAAAATCAAAGTTTAAAGGCACAACAAGGTTTCAAGAAGCAAGTCCCTATTCCAGAGCCTGTAGCATCAAAATTTGATTTTGACGCACATGCTCTTAGAAGCTCATTTCGGAACTTGTGCCTCGAAAGACCCAGTTTAGAAGCATCAAAATCAATGTTTGGAGGCACAACAACGTTTCAAGATGCAAGTCCCGATTCTAGAGTCAATAGCGTCAAAATCTGATTTGGGCCACATCATTCTCTTAGAACCTTATTTCGAAGCTTGTGCCTCGAAAGCCCGAGTTGCGGAGCATCAAAATCAGTGTTTTGAGGCACAACAAGGTTTCAAGATGTAGCGTCGTAAATTGTACGCACTTGTTAAAGCAGTACAATTTAACACCTAGTTTAGCACCCGCCTTGGCGCAGTTGCATTTTGCATTTCATTTCCCCTTTAGCACTTAATTAATCAAATTAATTAGGTCTAAAGGTTCTACTTCATCATCTTGCACATCACAAAGTCGGGCCCTTTCATTAAAGCGTGCCCTTTCATTTTATTCCTCCAATACATCACCTAATCAAAAACCCTAATTAAGCCCTATTTTTAGCTTGGGGGCTTGATTTCGGGGGTCAAAACATCTCGAAATCAGCTGTAACTTTGGGATTCTCTCTAAAATCATCATATCCGACGGCCCTGAAAATTTGGTGAAAAGTTGTCGGGACCATGGCGCCCGGAGTGCACATGGTCCCGGACATTTTTCCCGAAATTTTAGGAGCACGATCCAATTATAAAATAAAGCTTAACCCCAAGAAATTGGCGGGATATAAAATCTCTAGGTCGGCCAAAAGATGAAATTACGACCTAGGGTTTCATATATAAGAGTTCTCTTTCTTCATTTGAAAGGATCCGAATTTTTTGGTTTCAAGGACCTTCTATGCAGCGAAAGAGCAGATCTTTGAAGACTTCAATAACATTCAACATCCATCCATCAAGCATTCATCAATTTCATTCATTTAGGGCTTGGGAGACATTGAAGAACAATAGGAGATTACCGACTGAAGATTGGCTTGTACTCCTCCCTTGAGGGTTGGGTATGATTTCATGTTGTTTTCATGTCTTTGCATAAGCTTCAATATATCCTTTATTCATGCTTTAGATCACTTTGCATCTTGATTTAGAGCATTTACAATTAGGGTTTACTTTCTAGGTTGCTCTAGTTTGCTTTTTTGCATTTAAGGACCTTGCACACACACTAGGTCTGCACACACAATACATTTTACAATACAACTTGGCTATTCGTGGAGGTGGAAATCACCGAAGCGGGGGTTTGACTAAGGCAAAACCCTATATAGCCGCCCACCACACCTTTTCAGATATAAATGCAGGTTTCAGAATTCGGACGACGCCGCAAGTTACAGATCCGGAAGAAGCAGACGGAGACCGAACTTCACACTAAATCTCAGGGCAAAAGACCAGGACAGGGGCGTGGGGCGCCCTGGTCCTGCCAGGACAGGGGCGCTGGGCGCCCTGGTCCCCGGGACAGGGGCGCTGGGCGCCTAGTCCTTCTGACAATAGTTTTCAGCATTTTTGACAACTTTGCAAAACAGCAGTTTCCGGAGCAGTTTTAGGGGCAGAATCAGGACAGTGGCGCCCGTGCCCCCGTCCCGAACATTTTCAGTCAGATTTTAACTCCGGGTACGCATTTGCATTCTTGTCTTGTCCTTGTGTTTACAGCTTTCCATTGTTTAAGTTCAATTCTGCAATCTGAGGTTAGGAATTGAACTTGCATCATTTTATCTTTCAATTACAACAAAGGAATAGAAACCCTAATAGGTAGCCCGTGGCTCTCTCTTTCACAAAAAGAAGTAGCCAATTGTGTGATACCTCTAGGCTCTTTTGTATTCCACAAATGTGTGATTGAAAGTGAGATTAGGGCATGTTTGCTTAGTGTCACTTTTTCCCCCACACACAAGATACAAGCCACGATTCTAGAGCAAGTAGCATCAAAATTCAATTTTGATGCACATTGTGCTCTTAGAACCCTGTTTTAGAAATTGTGCCTCAAAAGCCCCAGTTTTGGAGCATCAAAATTGATGTTTGGAGGAACAACAAGGTTTCAAGATGCAAGTCTCAATTCTAGCGTCAATATCGTCAAAATCTAATTTTGGCGCACAACTGGCTCTTAGAACCTCATTTCGAATCTTGTGCCTCGAAAGCCCTGGTTTCAGAGCATCAAAATCAATGTTTTGAGGCACAACAAGGTTTCAAGATGCAAGCTCCGATTCTAAAGCCAGTAGCATCAAAATTCAATTTTGATGCACATTGTACTCTTAGAACCCTATTTTAGAAATTGTGCCTCAAAAGCCCCAGTTTTGGAGAATCAAAATCGATGTTTGGAATCACAACAAGGTTTAAAGATGCAAGTCCTGATTCTTGAGCCGGTAGAGTCAAATTTTGATTTTGCGCACATCGTGCTCTTAGAATCTTGTTTTGGAGCTTATGCCTCAAAACCTTTGGTTTTGAAGCATCAAAATTCATGTTTGTAGGCACAACAAGCTTTCAAGATGCAAGTCCCTATTCCGGAGCCTATAGTGTCAAAATGTGATTTTGATGCACATCGTGCTCTTAGAACCTCTTTTCGGAGCGTGTCGCTCGAAAGCTCCAGTTTCAAAACATCAAAATCAATGTTTAAAGGTACAAAAAGGTTTCAAGACACAAGTCCTGATTCTCAAGCTGATAGCATCAAAACATGATTTTTACAAACATGGTGTTCTTAGAACCTCATTTTTTAGGTTGTCCCTCAAAAGCCTCATTTCTGGAACATAAAAATTAGTGTTTGGAGGCACAAAAAGGTTTGAAGACACAAGTCTCAATTCCAAAGTCGGTAGCATTAAAACACAATTTTGATGTACATCGTGCTCTTAGAACCTCATTTCAGAACATCATGTAGTGTCAAAACGTGATTTTGATGCACATCATGTTCCTAGAACCTCACTTCAGAGCGTGTGGCTCAAAAAATCTAGTTTCAAAACATCAAAATCAATGTTTAAAGGCACAACAAGGTTTCAAGATGCAAGTCCCGATTCTAGAGTCTATAGCGTCAAAATCTGATTTTGGCGCACATCGTGCTCTTAGAACCTCATTTCGAAGCTTGTGCGTCGAAAACCTCAGTTTTGGAGCATCAAAATTAGTGTTTTGAGGCACAACATGGTTTCAAAATGTAAGTCCCTATTCTAGAGCGAGTAGCATCTAAAATTCAATTTTGATGCACATTGTGCTCTTAGAACCCTGTTTTAGAAATTGTGCCTAAAAAGCCCTAGTTTTGGAGCATCAAAATTGATGTTTGGAGGCACAACAAGGTTTCAAAATGCACGTCCTGATTCTGGAGCCGGTAGCGACAAAATTTGATTTTGATGCACATCATGGTCTTAGAACCTTGTTTTGGAGCTTATCTCTCAAAATATTCGATTTTTATGCACATTGTGCTCTTAGAACCTCATTTCAGAGCGTGTGGCTCGAAAGCTCCAGTTTCAATATGTCAAAATCAATGTTTAAAGGCACAATAAGTGTTCCAGACACAAGTCCTGATTCTTCAGCTGATAGCATCAAAACATGATTTTGAGAAACATGGTGTTCTTAGAACCTCATTTCGGAGGTTGTGCCTCAAAAGCAACGTTTTTGGAGCATAAAAATTAGAGTTTGGAGACATAACAAAGGTTCAAGACACAAGTCCCAATTCCAGAGATGGTAGCATCAAAATGCAATTTTCATGTACATCATGCTCTTCGAACCTCATTTCAAAGGTTGTGCCTTGAAAGCCCTAATTTTGAAACATCAAAATTAATGTTTTGAGGCACAACAAGGTTTCAAGAAGCAAGTCCCTATTTTGGAGTCTATAACGTCAAATTTCCATTTTGATGGACATCATTCTCTTAGAAGCTCATTTCGGAGCTTGTCCCTCGAAAGACCGCACATCGTTCTCTTAGAGCCTCGTTTGCAGAGCTTGTGCCTCGAAAGCCCTGATTTTGGAACATCAAAATCAATGTTTTGAGGCACAACAAAGTTTCAAGAAGCAAGTCCCTATTCCGGAGCCTATAGCGTGAAAATTCCATTTTGACGCACACGATTCTCTTAGAAGCTCATTTCGGAGCTTGTGCCTCGAAAGACCTAGTTTTGGAGCATCAAAATCAATGTTTGGAGGCACAACAAGGTTTCAAGATGCAAGTCCCCATTCTAGAGTCAATAGCGTCAAAATCTGATTTTAGAGCACATCGTGCTCTTAGAACCTCATTTCGAAGCTTGTGCCTCAAAAGCCCCGGTTTCGGAACATAAAATTAGTGTTTTGAGGCACAACAAGGTTTCAAGATGCAAGCCCCGAGTCTAGAGCCAGTAGCATCAAAATTTATTTTTGATGCACATTGTGCTCTTAGAACCTCATTTTAGAAGTCATACCTCAAAAGCCTCATTTATGGAGCATAAAAATTACTGTTTGGAGGCACAACAAGTTTCAAGACACGAGTCCCAATTCCAGAGTCCGTAGCGTCAAAATGCAATTTTCATGTACATCATGCTCTTAGAACCTCATTTAGGAGCTTGTGTCTTGAAAGCCCTGATTTTGAAACATGAAAATCAATTATTGGAGGCACAATAAGGTTTCAAGAAGCAAGTCCCTATTCTGTAGCTTGTACCGTCAAAATTCAATTTTGACGCACATCATTTTCTAAGAAGCTTGTTTCGGAGCTTGTGCCTCGAAAGACCTAGTTTTGGAGTATCAAAATCAATGTTTTGAGGCACAACAAGGTTTCAAGATGCAAGTCCCGATTCTAGAGTCAATAGCGTCAAAATCTGGTTTTGTTACACATCATGCTCTTAGAACCTCATTTCGAAGCTTGTGGCTCGAAAGCACTGGTTTCGGATCATCAAAATCAGTATTTTGAGGCACAACAAGTTTTCAAGTGCAAGCCCCGATTCTAGAGCCAGTAGCATCAAAATTCAATTTTGATCCACATTGTGCCTCAACAGCCCTTGTTTTGGAGCATCAAAATCGATGTTTGGAGGCACAACAAGGTTTCAAGATGCAAGTCCTACTTCTGGAGCTGGTAGCGTCAAAATTTAATTTTGATGCACATCGTGCTCTTAGAATATTTCTTTTGGAGCTTATGCCTCAAAATCTTCAGTTTCGAGGCATCCAGATTGGTGTTTGGAGGCACAACAAGCTTACAAGACACAAGTCCCTATTTTGGAGCCTGTAGTGTCAAAACATGATTTTGATGCACATTGTGCTCTTTGAACCTCATTTCAGAGTGTGTGGTTCGAAAGCTCTAGTTTCAAAACATCAAAATCAATGTTTAAAGGCACAACAAGGTTTCAAGACACAAGTCGCAATTCTCAAGCTGATAGCATCTCAAAATTCCATTTTGACGCACATCATTCTCGTAGAAGCTCATTTCAGAGCTTTTGCCTCGAAAGACTGAGTTTTGGAGCATCAAAATTAATGTTTGGAGGCACAACAATGTTTCAAGATGCAAGTCCCAATTCTAGAGTAAATAGCATCAAAATCTGATTTTGGCGCACGTCATGCTCTTAGAACCCTATTTTAGAAATTGTACCTCAAAAGCCCCAATTTTGGAGCGTCAAAATTGATGTTGGGAGGCACAACAAGGTTTCATAATGCAAGTCCTAATTCTAGAGCTGGTAGCGTTAGAATTTGATTCTGATGCACATCATGCTCTTAGAACCTTGTTTTGGAGATTATGCCTCAAAATCTTCGGTTTCGAATCATCAAAATTGGTATTTGGAGGCACAACAAGCTTTCAAGACGCATGTCCCTATTCCGGAGCTTGTAGTGTCAAAACGTGATTTAGATGTACATTGTGCTCTTAGAACCTCATTTTGGAGCGTGTGGCTCGAAAGCTCCAGTTTCAAAACATCAAAATCAATGTTTAAAAGCACAACAAGGTTTCAAGACACAAGTCCTGATTCTGAAGGTGATAGTGTCAAAACACGATTTTGACAAACATAATGTTCTTAGAATCCCATTACGGAGGTTGTGCCTCAAAAGCCTTGTTTTTGGAGCATAAAAATTAGTGTTTTGGGGCACAACAAGGTTTCAAGATACAAGTCCCAATTCCAGAGTCGGTAGCATCAAAATGCAATTTTGATGTACATCGTGCTCTTAGAACCTCATTTCGGAGTTTTCGCCTTGAAAGCCCTGATTTTGGAACATAAAAATCAATGTTTTGAGGCACAACAAGGTTTCAAGAATCAAGTCCCTATTTCGGAGCCTGTAGCATCAAAATTCTATTATGACGCACTTGTTTGTCTTAGAAGCTCGTCTTGGAGCTTGTGCCTCGAAAGACCCAGTTTTGGAGCATCAAAATCAATGTTTAAAAGCAAAACAAGGTTTCAAGATGCAAGTCCTGATTCTAGAGTCAATAACATCAAAAACTAATTATGGTGCATATCGTGTTCATAGAACCTCATTTCAAAGTTTGTGCCTCGAAAGCCCCGGTTTTGGAGCATCAACATCAATGTTTTGCGGCACAACAAGGTTTCAAGATGCAAGCCCCGATTCTAGAGCCACTAGCATCAAAATTGAATTTTGATGCACATTGTGCTCTTAGAACCTTATTTGAGAAATTGTGCCTCAAAAGCCACAGTTTTAGAACATCAAAATTGATATTTGGAGGCACAATAAGGTTTCAAGATGCAAGTCCCGATTCTAGAGTCAATATCGTCAAAACCTAATTTTGGCGCACATCGTGCTCTTAGAACCTCATTTCGAAGCTTATGCCTCGAAAGCCCCAGTTTCAGAGCATCAAAATCAGTGTTTTGAGGCATAACAAGGTTTCAAGATGCAAGCCCCGATTCTAGAGCCAGTAGCATCAAACTTCAATTTTGATGCACATTGTGGTCTTAGAACCCTGTGTTAGAAGTTGTGCCTGAAAAGCCCCAGTTTTGGAGCATCAAAATCGATGTTTGGAAGCACAATAAGGTTTCAAGACGCAAATCTTGAATCTGGAGCCAGTAATGTCAAAATTTGATTTAGAACCTTATTTTTATGCTTATGCCTCAGAATCTTCAGTTTTGAAGAATCGAAATTAGTGTTTGGAGGCACAACAAGCTTTGAAGATGCAAGTCCCATTTCGGAGCACAACAAGGTTTCAAGACACAAGTCCTGATTCTCAAGCTGATTTTGAAAAACATGGTGTTCTTAGAACCTCATTTCAGAGGTTGTGCCTCAAAAGCCTCATTTTTGGAGCATAAAAATTAGTGTTTGGAGGCAGAACAAGGTTTCAAGATACAAATCCCAATTCCAGAGTCGATAGCATCAAAACACAGTTTTTATGTACATCATGCTCTTAGAACCTCATTTTGGAGATTGTGCCTTGAAAGCCACAATTTTGGAACATCAAAATCAATGGTTTGAGGCACAACAAGGTTTCAAGAAGCAAGTCCCTATTCTGGAGCATGTAGCGTCAAAATTCCATTTTGACGTACGTCATTCTCTTACAAGCTCATTTCAGAGCTTGTGCCTCGAAAGACCCAGTTTTCGAGCATCAAAATCAATGTTTAGAGGCACAATAAAGTTTCAAAATGCAAGTCTCGATTCTAGAGTCAATAGCGTCAAAAGATGATTTTGGTGCACATCGTGCTCTTAGAACCTCATTTTGACGGTTGAAACTCGAAAGCCCCGGTTTTAGAGCATCAAAATCAGTGTTTTGAGGCACAACAAGGTTTCAAGATGCAAGCCCCAATTCTAGAGCCAGTACCATCAAAATTCAATTTTGATGCACATTGTACTCTTTGAACCCTATTTTAGAAATTGTGCCTCAAAATCCTCAATTTGGAGCATGAATATCGTTGTTTGGAGGCACAACAAGGTTTCAAGATGCAAGTCCTCATTCTGGAGCTGGTAGCATCAAAATTTGATTTTGACGCACATCATGCTCTTAGAACCTTGTTTTGGAGCTTATGCCTCAAAATCTTTGATTACGAAACACCAAAATTGTTGTTTGGAGGCACAACAACCTTTCAAGATGCAAGTCCCTATTTCGGAGCCTGTAGTGTCAAAAAAGGATTTTGATGCACATCTTGCTCTTAGAACCTCGTTTCGAAGCGTGTGGCTCGAAAGCTCTAGTTTCGAAACATAAAAATCAAAGTTTAAAGGCACAATGAGGTTTCAAGAAGCAAGTCCCTATTCCAGAGCCTGTACTGTCAAAATTCGATTTTGACGCATATCATTCTCTTAGGAGCCCATTTCAGAGCTTGTGCCTCGAAAGACCCAGTTTAGGAGCATCAAAATCAATGTTTGGAGGACAACAACGTTTGAAAGCCCCAGTTACGGAGGATCAAAATCAATGTTTTGAGGCACAACAAGGTTTCAAGATACAAGGCCCGATTCTAGAGCCAGTAGCATCAAAATTGAATTTTGATGCACATTGTGCTCTTAGAACCCTGTTTTAGAAATTGTGCCTCAAAAGCTGGAGTTTTGGAGCATCAAAATCGATGTTTGGAGGCACAACAAGGTTTCAAGATGCAAGTCTCGATTCTAGCATCAATATCATCAAAATCTAATTTTGGCGCATATCGTGCTCTTAGAAACTCATTTCGAATCTTGTGCCTCGAAAGCCCTGGTTTCAGAGCATCATGCTCTTAGAACCTTGTTTTGGAGCTTATGCCTCAAAATCATCGATTTAGATTTTGAAGCATCAAAATTGGTGTTTGGAGGCACATCAACCTTTCAAGACGCAAGTCCCTATTCCGGAGCCTGTAGTGTCAAAACATTATTTTGATGCAAATCTTGGTCTTAGAACCTCATTTCGGAGCGTGTGGCTTGAAAGCTGCAGTTTCAAAACATCAAAATCAAAGTTTAAAGGCACAAAAAGGTTTCAAGAAGCAAGTCCCTATTCTAGAGCCTGTAGCGTCAAAATTCGATTTTGATGCACATCATTCTCTTAGAAGCTCATTTCGGAGCTTGTGCCTCAAAAGACCTAGTTAAAGATGCAAGTCCCGATTCTAGAGTCAAAAGCATCAAAATCTGATTTTAGCGCACATCGTGCTCTTAGAACCTCATTTTGAAGCTTGAGGCTCGAAATCACTAATTTCAGAGCATCAAAATCAGTGTTTTGAGGCACAACAAGGTTTCAAGATGCAAGTCCTGATTCTAGAGCCAGTAGAATCAAAATTCAATTTTGATGCACATTGTGCTCTGAGAACCCTGTTTTAGAAATTGTGCCTCAAAAGCCCCTGTTTTGGATCATCAAAATTGATGTTTGGAGGCACAACAAGGTTTCAAAATGCAAGTCCTGATTCTGGAATCAGTAGCATCAGAATTTGATTTTGATGCACATTGTGCTCTTAGAACCTTGTTTTGGAGGTTATCTCTCAAAATCTTTGGTTTTGAAGCATCAAAATTGGTGTTTGGAAGAACATCAAGCTTTCAAGACGCAAGTCCCTATTCTGGAGCTTGTAGTGTCAAAACATGATTTTGATGCACATCGTCGTGGTCTTAGAACTTCATTTCGGAGTGTGTGGCTCGAAAGCTCTAGTTTTAGAAAATCAAAATCAATGTTTAAAGGCACAACAAGGTTTCAAGATACAAGTCCCGATTCTCAAGCTGATGATAGCGTTAAGACATGAATTTGACAAACATGTTGTTCTTAGAACCTCATTTCAGAGGTTGTGCCTCAAAAGCCTCATTTTTGGAGCTTAAAAATTAGTGTTTGGAGGCACAACAAGGTTTCAAGATAGAAGTACCAGTTCCAGAGTCGATAGTGTCAAAACACAATTTTGATGTACATCGTGCTCTTAGAACCTCATTTTGGAGCTTATGCCTCAAAATCTTCGGTTTTGAAGCATCAAAATTGATGTTTGGAGGCACAACAAGCTTTCAAGATGCAAGTCCCTATTATGGAGCATGTAGTGTCAAAACGTGATTTTGATGCACATCATGCTCTTAGAACCTCATTTCAGAGCGAGTGGTTCGAAAGCTCCAGTTTCAAAACATCAAAATCTGTTTAAAGGCGCAACAAGGTTTCATGACAAAAGTCCCGCTTCTCAAGTTGATGGCGTCAAAACATGATATGGACAAACATGGTGTTCTTAGAACCTCATTTCGGAGGTTGTGCCTCAAAAGCCTCATTTTTGGAGCATAAAAATTAATGTTTTGAGGCACACCAAGGTTCCGAGACACAAGTCCCAATTCCAAAGTCGACAGCATCAAAACGCTATTTTGATGCAAGCCTCGATTCTAGAGCCAGTAGAATCAAAATTCAATTTTCATGCACATTGTGCTCTTATAACCCTGTTTTAGAAATTGTGCCTCAACAGCCCCAGGTTTGGAGCATTAAAATTGATGTTTGGAGGCACAACAAGGTTTCAACATGTAAGTCCTGATTCTGGAGCCCGTAGAGTCAAAATTTGATTTTTATGCACATTGTGCTCTTAGAACCTTGTTTTGGAGCTTATGCCTCAAAATCTTCAGTTTCGAATCATCAAAATTGGTGTTTGGAGGCACAACAAGCTTTCAAGACACAAGTTCCTATTCTATAGCCTTTAGTGTCAAAATGGGATTTTGATACACATCATGCTCTTAGAACCTCATTTCGGAGCGTGTGGCTCGAAAGCTCCAGTTTTAAAACATCAAAATCAATGATTCAAGGCACAACAAGGTTTCAAGACACAAGTCGTAATTCTCAAGTTGATAGCATCAAAACATGATTTTGACAAACATGATGTTCTTAGAAACCCATTTCAAAGATTGTGCCTCAAAAGCTTCATTTTTGGAGCATAAAAATTAGTGTTTGGAGGGACAACAAGGTTTCAAGACACAAGTCCCAATTCCAAAGTCGGTAACATCAAAACGCAATTTTGATGTACATCATGCTTTTAGAACCTTATTTCGAAGCTTGTGCCTTGAAAGCCCTGATTTCAGAACATCAAAATCAATGTTCTTAGGCACAACAAGCTTTCAAGAAGCAAGTCTCTATTCTAGAGCTTGCAGCGTCAAAATTCTATTTTGACGCACATCATTCTCTTAGAAGCTCATGTTGGGTCTCAAATCAACAGATTGGATAGGTTCTAAGGAAATGCCAACTCCTATGATCAAACCCTCCAATTGACTTGGCCAACTTATAGAGTGAACCTATTTTGTTACTAACTCTCTCACTTTAGGCTCTGCAGGACCTAGGCGGGTATACCTACTCACTAGTTGTTCCTTCAACTAATGCTTTTTATAGCAGATTTAGTGTCTTAATCTGATATCTCCTATTCTCAGAATGGCATAAGTTTCTTAAACAGACTTATTTCAGATATGTGTGTATTGATCTATGTATCTTACAAAAGTATATATGTTACACTTTTGCTAAATTACCTACTATACCTACTCTACTAATCCTAATGCTTAAAGGTAAAGGGTAATTGGTATGGTTAAAGGGTTTGTTTACAAATGATCAGTGCCTTTCCTCCTATTTGGGCTACAGAGTCTTATATTTCTTCAGGACTTATTGTGTAAACTTATGAGACAGTTTTTAATCCCACCGCCTCTCGATGAGTTTGTCAGTTACTATTTCTTATGAGCTCTACTTCAATGTCTATATTGTAAACTGCTTGAATGAATTTAACCCTAACTTTTAAGAGACCATCTAAGAAAGAAATACAAGGAACAATTACAATTCGCGAATAAATCTTTTTGATCCAAATCTACAATATACAACACAAAATTTTACTGGAAGAACACGAATAACCTTATCCACTTTTAGATAATATCATAAGCAACTGCCTTCTAAAAATATGTTAACTCTCAACACATATGAGAAAGAAAATGCAACTGGTTATTTTTGATAAAAAGTTTAAAAGTACAAAATTGCCTCCACCTCTTCTATGTCTCTTCATTCTTTGTTTTTCCGTCTTTACATTTTACATCACACATATTGTTTGAATGGTTTTCATACCCCTTTGGGTGAAAAGACACCCCCCTTTTAAATAAAAATAATTCCAAATCCCGAAATTGCCTTAGTTTATGTAATTAATTGTCACTTTACAAGTTGTTTAGGCATATTAGAGGTATTTTAAGGCTATTTTATGGGTATATAATGGATAAATGGTCTTTAAATGATGTAAATACCCCTTTTGGTGCTTCTTACTCCATTTTTAATGCCCATTATTGTGTTTATGTTATGGTTTCATATTGTGCAACAAATATACGATATATTACTTGTCTTGGAATTTGGAATTATAAAAATTGCAAATTTTAGGGTTCCAACAATGGCTCTGTCTGGGGATGGATGCCCCTTGTGTGCATAGCAAGAATTCAGATCTCTGGTAGAGCAGACCATGTGCCTAATTCATTGACCTGTTTTGGTGGCCTCAAGCCCAAAAACTGAATATTCTTGTCTCTTTGTGGCTATGGTTGCCACTGTGCATATTTTTCTGAAGATGCTTCTCCATAAAAATATGGATATTGAAACATACTGAATGCTACTGATCTTTTTCATTTAATTTTCCTTTTTACAGAGTCGCCACCTCTTTCATAGAGGACATAAGTTATTTCTTTCTTCTGAGTTCTCTCCCACAGCAGAGTCTTAATAATTCTTCCCTAGCAGAGTCGCCAATCTGTTGGGTCTCAAATCAACAGATTGGATAGGTTCTAAGGAAATGCCAACTCCTATAATCAAACCCTCCAATTGACTTGGCCAACTTATAGAGTGAACCTATTTGGTTACTAACTCTCTCACTTTAGGCTCTGCAGGACCTAGGCGGGTATACCTACTCACTAGTTGTTCCTTCAACTAATGCTTTTTATAGCAGATTTGGTGTCTTAATCTGATATCTCCTATTCTTAGAATGGCATAAGTTTCTTAAATAGACTGATTTTAGATGTGTGTATTGATCTATGTATCTTACAAAAGTATATATGTTACACTTTGGCTAAATTACCTACTATACCTACTCTACTAATCCTAATGCTTAAAAGTAAAGGATAACTGGTATGGTTAAAGGGTTTGTTTACAAATGATCAGTGCCTTTCCTCTTATTTGGGCTACAAAGTCTTATATTTCTTCAGGACTTATTGTGTAAACTTATGAGACAATTTTTAAACCCACCACCTCTCGATGAGTCTGTCAGTTACTGTTTCTTATGAGCTCTACTTCAATGTCTATATTGTAAACTGCTTGAATGAATTTAACCCTAACTTTGAAGAGACCATCCAATGAAGAAATAAAGGGAACAATTACAATTCGCGGGTAAATCTTTTTTATCCAAATCTACAATATGAAACACAAAATTTTACTGGAAGAACACGAATAACCTTATCCACTTCTAGATAATATCATAAGCAACTACCTTTTAAAAATATGTTAACTCTCAGCACATATGATAAAGAAAATGCAACTAGTTATTTTTGATAAAAAGTTTATAAGTACAAAATTGCCTCCACCTCTTCTATCTCTCTTCATTCTTTGTTTTTCCTCTCTTTACATTTTACATCACACATATATATATGTGTGTTTGAATGGTTTTCATACCCCTTTGGGTGAAAAGACACCCCCCTTTTAAATAAAAATAATTCCAAAACCCGAAATTGCCTTAGTTTATGTAATTAATTGTCACTTTACAAATTGTTTAGGCATATTAGAGGTATTTTAAGGCTATTTTATTTGTATTAAATGGATAAATGGTCTTTAAATGATGTAAATACCCCCTTTGGTGCTTCACACTCCATTTTTTATGCCCATTATTGTGTTTATGTTATGGTTTCATATTGTGCAACAAATATAAAATATATTACTTGTACCCATTCAATATATATATGTATATATATATATATATTTAGAATTTTTCTTGCTCCTTGTCTTGGAATTTGGAATTCTAAAAATTGCAAATTTTAGGGTTCCAACAATGGCTCTGTCTGGGGATGGATGCCCCTTGTGGGCATAGCATGAATTCAGATCTCTGGTAGAGCAGACCATGTGCCTAATTCATTGACCTGTTTTGGTGGCCTCAAGCCCCAAAAACTGAACACCAATTCTTTCCTCTATCAAACATCTGATTCTCATCATGAAGTAGTATAAAAACTTTGAAATTAGTGATATCACCTGATTGGCAATTCTTGTCATAAGATGCATTATCCATCCTTATTTTATAAGGATTCTTTATTTCACCTAGATTACCATTATCCCCTATTCCATAGGAAATGATATTTATACTTTTACAAAAGTTTGCTTCTTGTGGCATCCGCATATTCTTCATTTCTATTTTATTGGAATGCTGCATATTATCTAATTGGTACTTCTTTTCACCTTTTATTTTATCTCTATGTAATGTACCTTCCTTTTGTAACTCTCTTATTTTTGTGGTCCTTTTATCATGTGACTTAGTCATATTATTACCCATGTTGTCTTCACACATGTTTGTATTGTGCATACTGTCTGAAATTTTTTCTTCTTCATCATATAAAGGATTTGAGAATACATAAAAATCCTTTTCACACATACCATGGCAGTAGGGAATATGATTTTCCTCTATCACTTCATCACATATTTGAAAATATTTGAAAGCCATTTTCAAATTTGCATACCTCTTCTTTATCAATTGTATCATCAAGGTACTCAGGTATGGATTCACTTTCCTCATGACTGGTACAATATTCTTCATCAATGTTAGCAATAATGTCTTCAGGTTCTGACTTGTACTCACAAACATCATCAATTGCTTCTTCATCAGATGGGACTTCCAAAGGGATAACTGATTCTTCTATATATTCATCTTCATTTGCATCTCTTATATTGATGTTACTCGTCTCACGCAAATCATGTAGTTTTTTATTCAATTCTTCAAGAATTGAACATGCTGATTCCAAATTGTCAAACCCAAATTCTCTCATGATCAATTCCTCCAGTATAGCTGAATTAAGTTGTATATTATCAGGCATTTGGAAATAAGTCACCATTATTCTGCCAATCAGTTTTTCTATAGATTCACCTTCCTTTCTTCTTATGTTGTAGATTGCATTGCCACAATCATAATCTGATTAAATCTGATTTTGGTATGGAGAACCAATTGAAGGGCTAGCGGCTGAAGTGTTGTCCTCGATTACACTGTAGAATTCTTCCATGAACCACCACTCAAGTTCTTCCCACGATGAGATACTTTGTGGGGGTAACAAGCTGAATGACTCCTCTGCAACATCCTCCAATGTTAGCACAAACCATTTCATGATCATTTCTTCTGAGTAGATTCTGAAGGTCTCAATAAACCAATAAAATGATTTTAGATGCCCAATTGGTGATTCCCTTTCATCTCCATGGAACCTCGGCATACAGATCTTCAACTCACAAGGAAATGCATATGGATACTCAGGGATGTTACCAAAATCCAATGGCTTAAATCTTCCTGGAATATTCCTGTCTCTTTGTGGCTGTGGTTGCCACTGTGCATATTTTTCTGAAGATGCTTCTCCATAAAAATATGGATATTGAAACATACTGAATGCTACTGATCTTTTTCATTTAATTTTCCTTTTTACAGAGTCGCCACCTCTTTCATAGAGGACATAAGTTATTTCTTTCTTCTGAGTTCTCTCCCACAGCAAAGTCTTAATAATTCTTCCCCAGTAGAGTCGCCAATCTGTTGGGTCTCAAATCAACAGATTGGATAGGTTCTAAGGAAATGCCAACTCCTATAATAAAACCCTCCAATTGACTTGGCCAACTTATAGAGTGAACCTATTTGGTTACTAACTCTCTCACTTTAGGCTTTGCAGGACCTAGGCATAAGTTTACCTACTCACTAGTTGTTCCTTCAACTAATGCTTTTTATAGCAGATTTGGTGTCTTAATCTGATATCTCCTATTCTTAGAATGGCATAAGTTTCTTAAACAGACTGATTTCAGATGTGTGTATTGATCTATGTATCTTACAAAAGTATATATGTTACACTTTGGCTAAATTACCTACTATACCTACTCTACTAATCCTAATGCTTAAAAGTAAAGGGTAACTGGTATGGTTAAAGGGTTTGTTTACAAATGATCAGTGCCTTTCCTCTTATTTGGGCTACAGAGTCTTATATTTCTTCAGGACTTATTGTGTAAACTTATGAGACAATTTTTAAACCCACCACCTCTCGATGAGTCTGTCAGTTACTGTTTCTTATGAGCTCTACTTCAATGTCTATATTGTAAACTGCTTGAATGAATTTAACCCTAACTTTTAAGAGACCATCCAATGAAGAAATACAGGGAACAATTACAATTCATGGGTAAATCTTTTTTATCCAAATCTACAATATGAAACACAAAATTTTACTGGAAGAACACGAATAACCTTATCCACTTTTAGATAATATCATAAGCAACTACCTTTTAAAAATATGTTAACTCTCAGCACATATGATAAAGAAAATGCAACTAGTTATTTTTGATAAAAAGTTTATAAGTACAAAATTGCCTCCACCTCTTCTATCTCTCTTCATTCTTTGTTTTTCCTCTCTTTACATTTTACATCACACACATATATATATATATGTGTTTGAATGGTTTTCATACCCCTTTGGGTGAAAAGACACCCCCCTTTTAAATAAAAATAATTCCAAAACCCGAAATTGCCTTAGTTTATGTAATTAATTGTCACTTTACAAATTGTTTAGGCATATTAGAGGTATTTTAAGGCTATTTTATTTGTATAAAATGGATAAATGGTCTTTAAATGATGTAAATACCCCCTTTGGTGCTTCACACTCCATTTTTTATGCCCATTATTGTGCAACAAATATAAAATATATTACTTGTACCCATTCAATATATATATGTATATATATATTTAGAATTTTTCTTGCTCCTTGTCTTGGAATTTGGAATTCTAAAAATTGCAAATTTTAGGGTTCCAACAGCTCATTCCGGATCTTGTGCCTCAAAAGACACAGTTTTGGATCATCAAGATCAATGTTTGGAGGCACAACAAGGTTTGAAGATGCAAGTACCGATTTTAGAGTCAATAGCATCAAAATCTGATTTTGTTGCACATCGTGCTCTTAGAATGTTATTCAGAAGCTTCTGCTTTAAAAGCCCCAGTTTCGGAGCATCAAAATCAGTTTATTGAGGCACAACAATGTGTCAAGATGCAAGCCCAGATTCTAGAGCCAATAGCCTCAAAATTTAATTTTGATGCACATTGTCGTCTTACAACCCTGTTTTAGAACTTGTGCCTCAAAATCTTGAATTTTGGAGCACTAAAATTGCACATTGTGCTCTTAGAACCCTATTTTAGAAATTGTCAAAGTTTGATTTTCGCGCACATCGTGCTCTTAGAACCTTGTTTTGGAGCTTATGCCTCAAAATCTTCAGTTTCAAAACATCAAAATTGGTGTTTGGAGGCAAAACAAACTTTCAAGACGCAAGTCCTCATTTCGAAGCTTGTGCCTTGAAAGCCCAAATTTTGGAACATCAAAATCAATGTTTTGAGACACAACAAGGTTTCAAGAAGCAAGCCCCTATTTCGGAGCCTATAGCATCAAAATTCCATTTTGACGCACATCATTCTCTTAGAAGCTCATTTCGGAGCTTGTTCCTCGAAAGACCCTGTTTTGGAGCATCAAAATCAATGTTTGGAAGCACAACAAGGTTTCAAGATGCAAGCCACGATTCTAGAGCCAGTAGCATCAAAATGTAATTTTGATGCACATTGTGCTCTTAGAACCCTGTTGTAGAAATTGTGCCTCAAAAGCCCCAGTTTTGGAGCATCAAAATCGATGTTTGGAAGCACAACAAGGTTTCAAGATGCAAGTCTTGATTCTGGAGCCAGTAGCATAAAAAAAAAAAATTTGACACACATCATGCTCTTAGAAACTTGTTTTGGACCTTATGCCTCAAAATTTTTGGTTTCGAAGCATCAAAATTGGTGTTTGGAGGCACAACAAGCTTTAAAGATGCAAGTCGCTATTCCGAAGCCTATAGTGTCAAAAGATGATTTTGATGCACATCGTGCTTTTAGAACCTCGTTTCGGAGCGTGTGGCTCGAAAGCTCCAGTTTCAAAACATCAAAATCAATGTTTAAAGGCACAACAAGGTTTCAAGACACAAGTCCGAATTCTCAAGCTGATAGCATCAAAACATGATTTTGACAAACATGGTATTCTTAGAACCTCATTTCGGAGGTTGTGCCTCAAAAGCCTCATTTTTGGAGCTTAAAAATTAGTGTTTGGAGGGACAACAAGGTTTCGAGACACAAGTCTTAATTCCAGATTCAGTAGCGTCAAAATGCAATTTTGATGTATATCATGCTCTTTGAACCTCATTTCGGAGCTTGTGCCTTGAAAGGCTTGATTTTAGAACGTCAAAATAAATGTTTTGAGGCACAAAAAGGTTTCAAGAAGCAAGTCCCTATTTCGTAGCCTGTAGCGTCGAAATTCCATTTTGACGCACATCATTCTCTTAGAAGCTCATTTTGGAGTTTGTCCCTCGAAAGACCTAGTTTTGGAGCATCAAAATCAATGTTTGGAGGCACAACAAGGTTTCAAGATGCAAGCCCCGATTCTAGAGCCAGTAGCATCAAAATTCAATTTTGATGCATATTGTGCTCTTAGAACCCTATTTCAAAAATTGTGCCTCAAAAGCCCCAGTTTAAGGGCATCAAAATTGATGTTTGGAGGCACAACAAGGGTTCAAAATGCAAGTCCTCATTCTAGAGCCAGTAGCATCAAAATTTGATTTTGACGCACATGGTGCTCTTAGAACCTTGTTTTGGAGCTTAGGCCTCAAAATCTTCAGTTTCGAAGCTTCAAAATTGGTGTTTGGAGGCACAACAAGCTTTCAAGACCCAAGTTCCTATTCCGGAGCCTTTAGCGTCAAAACGTGATTTTGATACACATCGTGCTGTTAGAACCTCGTTTTGAAACGTGTGGCTCGAAAGCTCCCATTTTAAAACATCAAAATCAATGTTTAAAAGAACAAAAAGGTTTCACGACACAAGTCCTGATTCTCGAGCTGATAGCGTCAAAACACGATTTTGACAAACATCATGCTCTAAGAACCTCATTTAGGAGCTTGTGCCTTGAAAGGGATTTTGGAACATAAAAATCAATACTTTGAGGCACAACAAGGTTTCAACAAGCAAGTCCCTATTCTGGAGCCTGTAGCGTAAAAATTCCATTTTGACGCCCATCATTCTCTTAGAAGCTCATTTCGGAGGTTGTACTTCGGAAGACCCAGTTTTGGAGCATTAAAATCAATGTTTGCAGGCACAACAAGGTTTCAAAATGCAAGTCCCCATTCTAGAGTCAATAGCGTAAAAATATGCTTTTGGCGCACATCGTCCTCTTAGAATCTCATTTTGAAGCTTGTGCCTCAAAAGCCCTGGTTTCAGAGCATCAAACTCAGTGTTTTGAGGCACCACAAGGTTTCAAGATGCAAGCCCCGATTCTAGAGCCAGTAGCATCAAAATTCAATTTTGATGCACATTGTGCTCTTAGAACCCTATTTTAGAAATTGTGCCTCAAAAGCACCCTAGTTTTGGAGCATCAAAATCGATGTTTGTAGGCACAACAAAATTTCAAGATGCAAGGTTTGATTGTGTAGCCGGTAGAGTCAAAATTTGATTTTGATGCACATCGTGCTCTTAGAACCTTGTTTTGGAGCTTATGCCTCAAAATGTTTGGTTTTTAAGCATCGAAATTGGTGTTTGGAGGCACAACAAGCTTTTAAGACGCAAGTCCCTATTCTGTAGCCTGTAGTGTCAAAATTTGATTTTGATGCACATTGTGCTCTTAGAACCTCATTTTGGAGTGTGTGGCTCGAAAGCTCCAGCTTCAAAACATCGAAATCAATTTTTAAAGGCACAAATGGGTTTAAAGAGACAAGTAGCAATTCTCAAGCTGATAGCGTCAAAATAGATTTTGAAAAACATGGTGTTCTTAGAACATCATTTCGGAGGTTGTGCCTCAAAACCCTCATTTTTGGAGCATAAAAATTAGTGTTTGGAGGCACAACATGGTTTCAAGACATATGTCCCAATTCCAGAGTCGGTAGCGTGAAAAGGTAATTTTGATGTACATCGTGCTCTAAGAACCTCATTTCCGAGCTTGTGTCTTGAAAGCCCTGATTTTGGAATATCAAAATAAATGTTTTGCGCCACAACAAGGTTTCAAAAAGCAAGTCCCTATTCTAGAGCCTGTAGCGTCAAAATTCCATTTTGACGCACATCATTCTCTTAGAAGATCATTTAGGAGCTTGTGCCTCAAAAGACCTAGTTTTGGAGCATCAAAATCAATGTTTGGAGTCAGAACAAGGTTTCAAGATGCAAGTCTTGATTCTAGAGTCAATAGCGTCAAAATCTGATTTTGGCGCACATCGTGCTCTTAGAACCTCATTTCGAAGCTTGTGCCTCGAAAGCCCCTGTTTCGGAGCATCAAAATCAGGGTTTTGAGGCACAACAAGGTTTCAAGATGCAAGTCCTGATTCTAGAGCCATTAGCATCAAAATCTAATTTTGATGCACATTGTACTCTTAGAACCCTGTTTTAGAAATTGTGCCACAAAAGCCTCAATTTTGGAGCATCAAAATCGACGTTTGGAGGCACAACAAGGTTTCAAGAAGCAAGTCTTGATTTTGGAGCCGGTAGCGTCAATATTTGATTTTGACACACATCATGCTCTTAGAACTTTGTTTTGGAGCTTATGCCTCAAAATCTTTGGTTTTGAATCATCAAAATTGGTGTTTGGAGGCACAACAAGCTTTCAAGACGGAAGTCCCTATTCTGGAGCCTGTAGTGTCCAAACGTGATTTTGATGCACATTGTGTTCTTAGCACCTCATTTCGGAGCGTGTGGCTTGAAAGCTCCAGTTTCAAAACATCAAAATCAATGTTTAAAGGCACAACAAGGTTTCGAGACACAAGTCCTGATTCTCAATTTGATAGCGTCAAAATAGATTTTGATAAACATGGTGTTCTTAGAACCTCATTTCAAAGGTTGTGCCTCAAAGCCTCATTTTTGGAGCAGAAAAATTAGTGTTTGGACGCACAACAAGGTTTCAAGACACAAGTCCCAATTCCAGAGTCGGTAGCGTGAAAACATAATTTTGATGTTTATTGTGCTCTGAGAACCTCATTTAGGAGCTTGTGCCTTGAAAGCCTTGATTTTGGAATATCAAAATCAATGTTTTGAGGCACAACAAGGTTTCAAAAATCAAGTCCCGATTCTAGGGTCAATAGCGTAAGAATATGATTTTGGTGCACATCGTGCGCTTAAAACCTCATTTTGAAGATTGTGCCTCAAAAGCCCCTATTTCAGAGCATCAAAATTAGTGTTTTGAGGCACAACAAGGTTTCAAGATGCAAGCCCTGATTCTAGAGCCAGTAGCATCAAAATTCAATAGTGATGCACATTGTGCTGTTAGAACCCTGTTTTACAAATTGTGCCTCAAAAACCCCTATTTTGGAGCATCAAAATCGATGTTTGGAGGCACAACAAGGTTTCAAGATGCAAGTCCTGATTCTGGAGCCAGTAGTGTCAAAATTTGATTTTGACGCACATCTTGCTCTTAGAACCTTATTTTAGAGCTTATGCCTCAAAATCTTTAGTTTCAAATTATCAAAATTGGTGTTTGGAGGCACAACAAGCTTTCAAGACGCAAGTCCCTATTCTGGAGCCTATAGTGTCAAATCATGATTTTGATGCACATCGTGCTCTTAGAACCTCATTTCAGAGCGTGTGGCTTGAAAGCTCCAGTTTTAAAACATTGAAATCAATGTTTGAAGGCACAAAAAGATTTCAAGACACAAGTCCCGATTCTCGAGCTGATAGCGTCAAAACACGATTTTGACAAAATGGTGTTCTTAGAAGCTCATTTCGGAGGTTGTTCCTCAAAAGCCTCATTTTTGGAGCATAAAAATTAGTGTTTGGAGGCACAACAAGGTTTCAAGACACAAGTCCCAATTCCTGAGTCAGGAGTGTCAAAACGAAAGTTCGATGTACATCGTGTTCATAGAACCTCATTTCGGAGCTTGTGCCTTGAAAGCCCTGATTTTGAAACATCAAAATCAATGTTTTCAGGCACAACAAAGTTTCTGGAAGCAAGTCCCTATTCCAGAGACTGTAGCATCAAAATTCAATTTTGACGCACATCATTCTCTTAGAAGATCATTTCGGAGCTTGTGCCTCGAAAGCCGGTTTTGGAGCATCAAAATCAATATTTGGAGGAACAACAAGGTTTCAAGATGCAAGTCTCGATTCTAGAGTCAATAGCGTCAAAATCTGATTCTTGGCCCACATCGTGCTCTTAGAACCTCATTTCGAAGCTTATGCCTCGAAAAACCAGGTTTCAGAGCATCAAAATCAGTGTTTTGAGGAACAACAAGGTTTCAAGATGCAAGCCCTGATTCTAGAACCAGAAGCATCAAAATTCAATTTTGATGCACATTGTGCTCTTAAAACCATGTTTTAGAAATTGTGCCTCAAAAGCCCTAATTTTGGAGCATCAAAATCGATGTTTGGAGGCACAACAAGGTTTCAAGATGCAAGTCCTGATTTTGGAGCCAGTAGCATCTAAATTTGATTTTTATGTACATCGTGCTCTTAGAACCTTGTTTTGGAGCTTGTGCCTTAAAAGCCCTGATTTTGGAACATCAAAATCAATGTTTTGAGGCACCATAAGGTTTCAAGAAGCAAGTCCCTATTCCAGAGCCTGTAGCGTCAAAATTCAGAGCTTTTGCCTCAAAAGACCGAGTTTTGATGCACATCATTCTCTTAGAAGCTCATTTCAGAGCTTTTGCCTTGAAAGACCGAGTTTTGGAGCATCAAAATCAATGTTTGGAGGCTCAACAATGTTTCAAGATGTAAGTCCCAATTCTAGAGTCAATAGCATTAAAATCTGATTTTGGCGCACATCGTGAATGCTCTGGTTTCAGAGCATCAAAATCAATGTTTTGAGGCACAACAAAGTATCAAGATGCAAGCCCCGATTCTAGAGCCAGTAAAATCAAAATTCAATTTTGATGCACATTGTGCTCTTAGAACCCAGTTTTAGAAATTGTGCCTCAAAAGCTCTAGTTTTGGATCATCAAAATCATTGTTTGGAGGCACATCAAGGTTTCAAGATGCAATTTTGATGTACATCGTGGTCTTAGAACCTCATTTTGGAGCTTGTGCCTTGAAAGCCCTGATTTTGGAACATCAAAATCAATGTTTTGAGGCACAACAAGGTTTCAAGAAGCAAGTCCCTATTCTGGAGCCTGTAGCATCAAAATTTCATTTTGACACACATATCTTAGAAGCTCATTTCAGAGTTTGTGCCTCGAAAGACCTAGTTTTGGAACATCAAAATCAATGTTTGGAGGCACAACAAGGTTTCAAGATGCAAGTATCGATTCTAGAGTCAATATCGTCAATATATGATTTTGGCGCACATCATGCCCTTAGAACCTTATTTCGAAGCTTGTGGCTCGAAAGCCCCAGTTTCGGAGAATCAAAATCAATGTTTTGAGGCACAATAAGGTTTCAAGATGCAAGCCCTGATTCTATAGCCAGTAGCATCAAAATTCAATTTTGATGCACATTGCGCTCTTAGAACCCTGTTTTAGAAAATATGCATCGAAATTGGTATTTGGAGGCACAACAAGCTTTCAAGACGTAAGTCCCTATTCTAGATCCTGTAGTGTCAAAACATGATTTTGATGCACATCGTAATGTTAGAACCTCGTTTCGGAGCGTGTGGCTCGAAAGCTCCAGTTTCAAAACATCAAAATTAATGTTTAAAGACACAATAAGGTTTCAAAACACAATTCCGGATTCTCATGCTGATAGCATCAAAACATGATTTTGACAAACAAAAATTAGGGGTTGGAGGCGCAACAAGGTTTCGAGACAAAAGTCCCAATTCCAGAGTCGATAGCCTCAAAACACAATTTTGATGTACATCATGCTCTTAGAACCTCATTTCGGAGCTTGTGCCTTGAAAGCCCTGATTTTGGAACATCAAAATCAATGTTTTGAGGCACAACAAGGTTTCAAGAAGTAAGATCGTATTCCAGAGCTTGTACAATCAAAATTCCATTTTGACGCACATCATTCTTAGAAGCTCATTTCGGAGCTTGTGCCTCGAAAGACCCAGTTTTTTAGCATCAAAATCAATGTTTGGAGGCACAAAAAGGTTTCAAGATGCAAGTCTTGACTCTGGAGCCGATAGCGTCAAAATTTGATTTTGACGCACATCGTGCTCTCAAAACCTTTTTTTGGAGCTTATGCCTCAAAACCTTCGGTTTCAAAGCATCAAAATTGGTATTTGGAGGCAGAACAAGCTTTCAAGACACAAGTGCCTATTCCGGAGCCTGTATTGTCAAAACGTGATTTTGATGCATAGTGTGCTCTTAAAACTTCATTTCGAAGTGTGTGGCTCGAAAGCTCCAGTTTCAAAACATAAAAATCAATGTTTAAAGGCACAACAAGGTTGAAAGACACAATTCCTGATTCTCAAGCTGATAGCATCAAAACACGATTTTGACAAACATGGTGTTCTTAGAAACTCATTTCGGAGGTTATGCCTCAAAAGCCTCATTTTTTGAGCATAAAAAAAAGTGTTTGAAGGCACAACAAGGTTTCAAGACATGAGTCCCAATTTCACAGTCGGTAGTGTCAAAACGCAATTTTTATATACATCATGCTCTTAGAACCTCATTTCAGAGCTTGTGCCTTCAAAGCCCTGATTTTGGAACATGAAAATCAATTTATTGAGGCACAACAATGTTTCAAGAAGCAAGTCCCTACTCCAGAGCCCGTAGCATCAAAATTCCTTTTTGACACACATGATTCTCTTGGAAGCTCATTTCAGAGTTTCTGCCTCGAAAGACCTAGTATTGGAGCATCAAAATCAATGTTTTGAGGCACAACAAGGTTTCAAAATGCAAGTCCCGATTCTAGAGTCAATAGCATCAAAATCTGATTTTCGCACACATCATGCTCTTAGAACCTCATTTCGAAGCTTGTGCCTCGAAAGACCCAGTTTCAGAGCATCAAAATTCAATTTTGATGCACATTGTGCTCTTAGAAGCCTATTTTAGAAATTGTGCGTCAAAAGCCCCAGTTTTGGAGCATCAAAATCGATGTTTAGAGACACAACAAGGTTTCAAGATGCAAGCCCCGATTCTAGAGCAGGAAGCATCAAAATTCAATTTTGATGCACATTGTGCTCTTAGAACCCTATTTTAGAACCTCATTTTGGAGCGTGTGGATCGAAAGCTCCAATTTCAGAACATCAAAATCAATGTTTAAAGGCACAACAAGTTTTCAAGACACAAGTCCCGATTCTCAAGCTGATAGCGTCAAACCATGATTTTGACAAACATGGTGTTCTTAGAACCTCATTTCAGAGGTTCTGCCTCAAAAGCGTCATTTTTGGAGCATAAAAATTAGTGTTTGGAGGCACGACAATGTTTCAAGACACAAGTCCCAATTCTAGAGTCGGTAGCGTCAAAACGCAATTTTGATGTACATCTTGCTCATAGAAGCTCATTTCGGAGCTTGTGCCTTCAAAGCCCTGATTTTGGAACATTAAAATCAATGTTTTGAGGCACAACAAGGTTTCAAGAAGCAAGTCCCTATTCCGGAGCCTGTAGCGTCAAAATTCTATTTTGACGCATTCTCTTAGAAGCTCATTTCGTATCTTCTGCCTTGAAAGACCCAGCTTTGGAGCATCAAAATCAATGTTTCGAGGCACACCAGGGTTTCAAGATACAAGTCTCGATTCTAGAGTCAATAGTGTCAAAATCTGATTTTGGCACACATCGCGCTCTTAGAATCTCATTTCGAAGCTTGTGCCTCGAAAGCCCTGGTTTTGGAGCATCAAAATCAGTGTTTTGAGGCACAACAAGGTTTCAAGATGCAAGCCTCGATTCTAGAGCCAGAAGCATTGAAATTCAATTTTGATGCACATTGTGCTCTTAGAACCCTGTTTTAGAAATTGTGCCTCAAAAGCTCCAGTTTTGGATCATCAAAATCATTGTTTTGAGGCACAACAAGGTTTCAAGAAACAAGTCCCTATTTCGGAGCCTGTAGTGTCAAAATTCCATTTTGACGCACATAATTCTCTTAAAAGCTTATTTCAGAGCTTGTGCTTCAAAAGACCTAGTTTTGGAAAATCAAAATCAATGTTTGGAAGCACAAGGAGGTTTCAAGATGCAAGTCCTGATTCTAGAGTCAATAGCGTCAAAATCTGATTTTGGTGCACATCGTGCTCTTAGAAACTCATTTTGAAGCTTGTAAAGCCCTGGTTTCAAAGCATCAAAATCAGTGTTTTGAGGCACAACAAGGCATCAAAAGCTCCAGTTTTGGATCATCAAAATCAATTTTTGGAGGATCAACAAGGTTTCTTGATGCAAGTCCTGATTCTTAAGCCAGTAGCATCAAAATTTTATTTTGAGGCACATCGTCCTCTTGGAACCTTGTTTTGGAGCTTATACCTCAAAATATTTGGTTTCAAAGCATCAAAATTGGTGTTTGGAGGGACAACAAACTTTCAAGACGCAGGTCCCTATTCTGTAGCCCATAGTGTCAAAACATGATTTTGATGCACATCGTGCTCTTAGAACCTCATTTCAGAGTGTGTGGCTCGAAAGCTCCTATTTAAAAACATCAAAATCAATGTTTAAAGGAACAACAAGGTTTCACGACACAAGTCCCAATTCAGAAGTTGATAGTGTCAAAACATGATTTTGACAAACATGGTGTTCTTAGAACCTCATTTCGGAGGTTGTGCCTCAAAAGCCTCATTTTTGCAGCATAAAAATTAGTGTTTGGAGGCACAACAAGGTTTCAAGACATAATTCCCAATTCTAGAGTCGGTCATGTCAAAACGCAATTTTGGTGTACATCATGCTCTTAGAACCTCATTTTGGAGCTTGTGCCTTGAAAGCCCTGATTTTGGAACATCACAATGTTTTGAGGCACAACAAGGTTTCAAGAAGCAAGTCCCTATTCTGGAGCCTGTAGCATCAAAATTCCATTTTGACGCACATCATTCTCTTAGAAGCTTATTTCGGAGCTTGTGCCTCGAAAGACCTAGTTTTGGAGCATCAAAATCAATATTTGGAGGCACAACAAGGTTTGAAGATGCAAGTCCCGATTCTAGAGTCAATAGCATTAAAATCTTATTTTGGCGCACATCGTGCTCTTAGAACCTCATTTCAAAGCTTGTGCATCAAAATCAGTGTTTTGAGGCACAACAAGGTTTCAAGATGAACGCCTCGATACTAGAGCGAGTAGCATCAAAATACAATTTTGACAAACATGGTGTTCTTAGAGAATGATGTGCGTCAAAACTTGGTCTTTCGAGGCAAAAGCTCTGAATTTTGACGCTACAGGCTCTGGAATAGGGACTTGCTTCTTGAAACCTTATTGTGCCTAAAAACATTGATTTTGATGTTCCACAAGGGCTTTTAAGGCACAAGCTCCGAAATGAGGTTCTAAGAGCATGATGTACATCAAAATTGCATTTTGACATTACGGACTCTGTAATTGGGACATGTGTGTTGAAACCTTATTGTACCTTATTGATTTTGATGTTTCCAAACTTGAGATTTCGAGCTCCACGCTTCGAAACGAGGTTCTAAAAGCACGATGTGCATCAAAATCATCTTTTGACACTACAGGCTCCGGAATAGGGACTTGCCTCTTGAAAGCTTGTTGTGCCCCCAAACACCAATTTTGATGCTTCAAAACCAAAGATTTTGAGGCGTAAGCTCCAAAACAAGGTTCTAAGAGCACGATGTGCATCAAAATCAAATTTTGATGCTACCGGCTACAAAATCAGACCTTGCATCTTGAAATTTTGTTGTGCCTGCAAACATCGATTTTGATCCTCCAAAACTGGGGCGCTTTTGAGGCACAATTTCTAAAACAGGGTTCTAAGAGCACAATGTGCATCAAAATTGAATTTTGATGCTATTGGCTCTAGAATCAGGGCTTGCATCTTGAAACCTTGTGGTGCCTCGAAACACTAAGTTTGATGCTCTAAACCTGGGGCTTTCGAGGCACAAGCTTTGAAATGAGATTCTAAGAGGACGATGTGCGCCAAAAGCAGATCTTGACGCTATTGACTCTAGAATCAGGACTTGCATTTTGAAACCTTGTTGTGCCTGCAAACATTGATTTTGATTCTCCAAAACTGGGTCTTTTGACGTACAAGCTCTGAAATGAGCTTCTAAGAGAATGATGGGCGTCAAAAGAGAATTTTGATGCTACAGGCTCCGGAATAGGGACTTGCTTGTTGAAACCTTGTTGTGCCTCAAAATATTGATTTTTATGTTCCAAAATCCCTTTGAAGGCACAAGTTCCGAAATGAGGTTCTTAGAGCATGATGTTTGTCAAAATTGTGTTTTGACGCTATCAGCTTGAGAATCGGGACTTGTGTTGTGAAACCTTTTTGGGCTTTTAAACATTGATTTTGATGTCTTAAAACTGGAGCTTTTGAGCCACACATTCTGAAACGAGGTTCTAAGAGCACGATGTGCATCAAAATCACGTTTTGACGGTAAAGGCTCCGGCATAGGAACTTGGGTCTTGAAAGCTTCTTGTGCCTCCAAACACTAATTTTGATGCTTCGAAACCAAAGATTTTGAGGCCTAAGCTCCAAAACAAGGTTCTAAGAGCACCATGTACGTCAAAATCAAATTTTGATGCTACTGGCTCTAGAATGAGGACTTGCATCTTGAACCCTTATTGTGCCTCCAAACATCGATTTTGATGCTCTTAAACTAGGGCTTTTGAGGCACAATTTCTGAAACAGGGTTCTAAGAGCACAATATGCATCAAAATTAAATTTTGAGGCTACTGGCTCTAAAATCGGGGCTTGCATCTTGAAACCTTGTTGTGCCTCCAAACATTGATTTTGATGCTCCAAAACTAGGTCTTTCGAGGGACAAACTCCGAAATGACCTTCTAAGAGAATGATGTGCGTCAAAATGGAATTTGGATGCTACAGGCTACGGAATAGGGACTTGCTTCTTGAAACCTTTTTGTGACGTTCCAAAATCAGGGCTTTCAAGGCAGAAGCTCCGAAAAGAGGTTCAAAGAGCACGATATACATCAAAATTGCGTTTTGACGCTACCGACTTTGGAATAAAGACTTGTGTCTTGAAACCTTGTTGTGCCTCCAAACACTAAATTTTATGCTCCAAAAATGAGGCTTGTGAGGCACGACCTCTGAAATGAGGTTCTAAGAACACCATGTTTGTCTAAATCCTGTTTTGATGCTATCAGCTTGAGAATCGAGACTTGTGTCTTGAAACCTTGTTGCACTTCAAAACAATGATTTTGATGCTCCGAAACCTGGACTTTCGAGGCACAAGCTTCAAAATGAGGTTCTAAGAGCACGATGTGCACCAAAATCAGATTTTGATGCTATTGACTCTAAAATCAGGACTTGCATCTTGAAAATTTCTTGTGCCTCCAAACATTGATTTTGATGCTCCAAAACTATGTCTTTCAAGGAACAAACTTCGAAATGAGCTTCTAGGAGAATGATGTGCGTTAAAATGGAATTTTGATGCTACAGGCTCCGGAATTGGGAATTGTGTCTTGAGGCTTTTGAGGCACGACTTCCGAAATGAGGTTCTAAGACCACTATGTTTGTCAAAATCGTGTTTTGACACTATCAGCTTGAGAATCAGGATTTGTGTCTTGAAACCTTGTTGTGCCTTTAAACATTGATTTTGTTGTTTTGAAACTGGAACTTTTGAGCCACACACTCCGAAATGAAATTCTAAGAGCACGATGTGTATCAAATTCACGTTTTGACACTATAGGCTCTGGAATAGGGACTTCGTCTTGAAAGATTGTTGTGCCTCCAAACACCAATTTTGATGCTTCGAAATCGAAGATTTTGAGGCATAAGTTCCAAAACAAGGTTCTAAGAGCACAATGTGCATCAAAATCAAATTTTGACGCTACCGGCTCCAAAATTAGGACTTGCATCTTGAAACCTTGTTGTGCCTCAAAACGTCGATTTTGATGCTCCAAAACTGGGGTTTTTGAGGCACAATTTCTAAAAAAGGGTTCTAAGAGCACAATGTGCATCAAAATTGAATTTTGATGCTACTGGCTCTAGAATCGGGCCTTGCATCTTGAAACCTTGTTGTGCCTCAAAACACTGATTTTGATGCAAAACAGGGGCTTTCGAAGGGACAAGCTTCGAAATGAGGTTCTAGGAACACGATGTGCACCAAAATCAGATTTTAATGCTATTGACGATGACTCTAGATTCCAGACTTGCATCAAACCTTGTTGTGCCTCCAAACATTGATTTTGATGCTCAAAAACTAGGTCTTTTGAGGCACAAGCTCCGAAATAAGGTTTTAAGAGAATGATGTGCGTCAAAATGGAATTTTGATGCTATAGGCTCCGGAATAGGGATTTGCTTCTTGAGACCTAGTTGTCCCTTAAAACATTGATTTTGATGTTCCAAAATCAGGGCTTTGAAGGCACAAGCTTCGAAATGGGGTTCTAAGACCACGATGTACATCAAAATTGCATTTTGACACTACCGACTCTGGAATTGGGAATTGTGTCTCAAAACCTTGTTGTGCCTCCAAACACTAATTTTTAAGCTCCAAAAATGAGGCTTTTGAGGCACAACCTCCGAATGAGGTTCTAAGAATACCATGTTTGTCAAAATCATGTTTTGATGCTATCAGCTTGAGAATCAGAACTTGTGTCTTGAAACCTTATTGTGCCTTTAAACATTGATTTTGATGTTTTGAAACTGGAGCTTTCGAGCCACACGCTCCGAAACGAGGTTCTAAAAGCACGATGTGCATCAAAATCATCTTTTGACACTACAGGCTCCGGAATAGGGACTTGCGTCTTGAAAGTTGTCGTGCCTCCAAACACCAATTTTGATGCTTTGAAACCAAAAATTTTGAGGCATAAGGTCCAAAACAAGTTTCTAAGACCAGAATCAAGACTTGCATTTTGAAACCTTGTTGTGCTTCTATACATCGATTTTCATGCTTCAAAACTTTATACATCGGGCCTTGTAACTTGAAACCTTGTTGTGCCTCCAAACATTTATTTTGATGCTCCAAAACAGGGTCTTTCGAGGCACAAGCTCCGAAATGAGCTTCTAAGAGAATGATGTGCGTCAAAATGGAATTTTGATGCTACAGGCTCCGAAATAGGGACTTGCTTCTTGAAACCTTGTTGTGTCTCAAAACATTGATTTTGATGTTCCAAAATCTGGGCTTTCAAGGCACAAGCTTTGCAATAAGGACTTGCGTCTTGAAAGTTTGTTTTGCCTCCAAACACCAATTTTGATGCTTTGAAACTGAAGATTTTGAGGCATAAGCTTGAAAACCTGAAAATCAAATTTTAACGCTACCAGCTACAAAATCAAGACTTGCATCTTGAAACCTTGTTGTGCCTCCATCCAAACATCGATTTTGATGCTCCAAACCTGGGGCTTTTCAAGTACAATTTCTAAATGTGCATCGAAATTGAATTTTGAGGGTACTGGCTCTAGAATCAGGGATTGCATCTTGAAACCTGGTTGTGCCTCAAAACACTGATTTTGTTGCTCTAAAACTAGGGCTTTCGAGGCACAAGCTTTGAAATGAGGTTCTAAGAGCACGATGTGCGCCAAAATCAAATTTTGATGCTATTGACTCTAGAATCGAGACATGCATCTTGAAACCATATTGTGTCTCCAAACATTGATTTTGATGCTCCAAAACTGGGTCTTTCGAGGCACAAGCTCTGAAATGAGCTTCTAAGAGAATGATGTGCGTCAAAATGAAATTTTGACGCTAAAGGCTCCAGAATAGGGACTTGCTTCTTGAAACCTTGTCGTGCCTCAAAACATTGATTTTGATGTTCCCAAATCAGAGCTTTCAAGGCACACGCTCCAAAATGACATTGTAAGAGCACAATGTACTTCAAAATTGTGTTTTGATGCTACCGACTATGGAATTGGGACATGTGTCTCAACCTTGTTGCGCATCCAAACATGAATTTTTATGCTCCAAAATGAGGTTCTATGAACACCATGTTTGTCAAAATTGTGTTTTGACGCTATCAGCTTGAGAATCGGGACTTATGTCTTGAAACCTTGTTGTGCCTTTAAAGATTGATATTGATGCTCCAAACCCAGGGCTTTTGAGGCACAATTTCTAAAACAGGTTTGTAAGAGCAAAATGTTCATCAAAATTGAATTTTGATGCTAGTGGCTCAGAATCGGGGCTTGCATCTTGAAACCTTGTTGTGCCTCAAAACATTGATTTTGATGTTCCAAAATCAGGGTTTCAAGGCACAACCTATGAAATGAGGTTCTAAGAGTATGATGTGCATCAAAATCACGTTTTGACACTATAGGCTCCGTAATAGGGACTTGCATCTTGAAAGCTTGTTGTACCTCCAAACACCAATTTTGATGCTCCAAAATGGGGGCTTTCGATGCACAATTTCTAAAACTGGGTTCTAAGAGCACAATGTGCATCAAAATTGAATTTTGATGCTACTGGCTCTAGAATCGAGGCTTGCATCTTAAAACCTCGTTGTGCCTCAAAACACTGATTTTGATGCTCTGAAACTGGAGCTTTCAAGGCACAAGCTTCAAAATGAGGTTCTAAGAGTATGATGTGCGCCGAAATCAAATTTTGATGCTAATGACTCTAGAATCGAGACTTGCATCTTCAAACCTTGTTGTGCCTTTAAACACTGATTTTGATTCTCGAAAACTGGGTCTTTCGAGGCACAAGCTCCGAAACGAGATTCTAAGAGAATTATGTGCATCAAAATGGAAATTTGACACTACAGCCTCCAAAATAGGGACTTGGTTCTTGAAACCTTGTTGTGCCTCAAAACATTGATTTTAATGTTCCAAAATCGGGGCTTTCAAGGCACAAGCTCCTGAAT
Source organism: Cryptomeria japonica (assembly GCF_030272615.1). Classification (NCBI taxonomy): domain Eukaryota; kingdom Viridiplantae; phylum Streptophyta; class Pinopsida; order Cupressales; family Cupressaceae; genus Cryptomeria; species Cryptomeria japonica. The sequence goes on from NW_026728944.1 coordinate 377,127, forward strand.
GAGGTTCTAAGAGCACGATGTACATCAAAATTGTGTTTTCACGCTACCGACTCTAGAATTCGGACTTGTGTCTTGAAACCTTGTTGTGCCTCCAAACACTAATTTTTATGCTAAAAAAATGAGGCTTTTGAGGCACAACCTCTGAAATGAGGTTCTAAGAACACCATGTTTGTCAAAATTATGTTTTGACGCTATCAGCTTGAGAATCGGGACTTGTGTGTTGAAACCTTGCTGTGCCATTAAACATTTATTTTGATGTTTTGAACCTAGAGCTTTCGAGCCACACGCTCCAAAACTGGGCCTTTTGAGCCACAATTTCTAAAATAGGGTTCTAGAGCACAATGTGCAATTTTAATGCTCCAAAATTGGGGATTTTGAGGCACAAGTTCTAAAACAGGGTTGTAAGAGGACAATGTGCATCAAAATTCAATTTTGATGCTATTGGCTCTAGAATCGGGGCTTGCATCTTGATACATTGTTGTGCCTCAATAAACTGATTTTGATGCTCCGAAACTGGGGCTTTCAAAGCAGAAGCTTCAGAATAACATTCTAAGAGCAGCATGTGCACCAAAATCAGATTTTGATGCTACTGACTCTAAAATCGGCACTTGCATCTTCAAACCTTGTTTTGCCTCCAAACATTGATCTTGATGCTCCAAAACTGGGTCTTTCGAGGCTAAAGATCCGAAATGAGCTTCTAAGAGAATGATATGCGTCAAAATGGAATTTTGACGCTGCAAGCTCTAGAATAGAGACTTTCTTCTTGAAAGCTTGTTGTGCCTAAAAGCATTGATTTTGATGTTCCAAAATCAGGGCTTTCGAGGCACAAGCTCCGAAATGAGGTTCTAAAAGCACGATGTACATCAAAATTGCGTTTTGACGTTACCGACTCTGGAATTGGGACTTGTGTCTTGAAACCTTGTTGTCCCTCCAAACAGTAATTTTTATGCTCCAAAAATGAGGCTTTTGAGGTACAATCTTTGAAATGGGGTTCTAAGGACATCATGTTTGTCAAAATCGTGTTTTGATGCTATCAACTTGAGAATCGGGACTTGTGTCTTGAAACCTTGTTGTGCTTTGAAACATTGATTTTGATGTTTTAAAACTGGAGCTTTCGAGCCACACGCTCCAAAATGAGGTTCTAAGAGCACAATGTGCATCAAAATCACATTTTGACACATTTTGACACATAAGCTCCAAAACAAGGTTCTCAGAGCACGATGTGCATCAAAATCAAATTTTGACTCTACGGGCTGCAGAATCAGGACTTACATCTTGAAACTTTGTTGTACCTCCAAACATCAATTTTAATGCTTCAAACCTGGGGCTGTTGAGGCACAATTTTTAAAACAAGGTTATAAGAGCACAATGTGCATCAAAATTGAATTTTGAAGCTACTGGCTCTAGAATCAGGGCTTGCATCAAAATAGCGTTTTGACGTTGCTAATTCTGGAATTGGGACTTGTGTCTCGAAACCTTGTTGTGCCTCCAAACTTTAATTTTTATGCTCCAAAAATGAGGTTTTGAGGCACAACCTCCGAAATGAGGTTCTAAGAACACCATGTTTGTCCATATCATGTTTTGACGCCATCAACTTGAGAAGCGGGACTTTTTTCATGAAACCTTGTTGCGCCTTTAAACATGCATTTTGATGTTTTAAAACTGGAGCTTTCGAGCCACTCACTCCAATACGAGGTTCTAAGAGCATGATGTGCATCAAAATCACGTTTTGACACTACATGCTCCATAATAGGGACTTGCATCTTGAAAGCTTGTTGTGCCTCCAAACATCAATTTTGATGCTTGAGAATCGGGACTTGTGTCTTGAAACCTTGTTGTGCCTTTAAACATTGATTTTGATTTTGTAAAACTAGAGCTTTCGAGCCACACGCTTCGAAACGAGGTTCTAAGAGTATGATGTGCGCCAAAATCATAATTTGATGCTATTGACTCTAGAATCAAGACTTGCATTTTGAAACTTTATTGTGCCTCCAAACATTGATTTTGATGCTCGAAAACTAGGTCTTTCGAGGCACAAGCTCCGAAATGAGCTTGTAAGAGAATGATGTGCGTTAAAATGGAATTTTGACACTACAGGCTCCAGAATAGGGACTTGCTTCTTGAAACCTTGTTGTGCCTCAAACCATTGATTTTGATGTTCTAAAATTGGGGGCTTTCAAGCCACAAGCTCCAAAATGAGGTTCTAAGAGCACAATATACATAAAAATTGTGTTTTCATGCTAGCGACTCTAGAATTGGGCTTCGTATCTTGAAACCTTGTTGTGCCTCCAAACACTAATTTTTATGCTCCAAAAATGAGGCTTTTGAGGCACAACCTCCGAAATGAGGTTCTAAGAACACCATGTTTTTCAAAATCAGCTTGAGAATCAGGACTTGTGCTTCGGAATAGGGACTTGCATCTTCAAAGCTTGTTGTGCCTCCAAACACCAATTTCAATGCTTAGAAACCAAAGATTCTGAGGCATAAGCAGAAAAACAAGGTTCTAAATCAAACTTTGACGTTACCGGCTCTAGATTCAAGACTTGCATCTTGAAACCTTGTTGTGCCTCCAAACATCGATTTTGATGCTCCAAAACTGGGGTTTTGAGGCACAATTTCTAAAATAGGGTTCTAAGACCACAATGTGCATCAAAATTGAAGTTTGATGCTACTGGGGGCTTGCATCTTGAAACCTTGTTGTGCCGCAAAACACTGATTTTGATGCTCCAAAACTGGGGCTTTCGAGGCACAAACTTTGAAATGAGGTTCTAAGAGCACGATATACACCAAAATCAGTTTTTGATGTTATTGACTCTAGAATCAAGACTTGCATCTTAAAACCTTGTTTTGCTTCAGAACATTTATTTTGATGCTCCAAAACTAGGTCTTTCGAGGGACAAGCTCCGAGATGAGCTTCTAAGACAAACATGGGCGTCATAATGGAATTTTGATGCTACAGGTTCCGTAATATGGACTTGATTCTTGAAACCTTGTTGTGCCTCAAAACAATGATTTTGACGTTCCAAAATCAGGGCTTTCAAGGCAAAAACTTCGAAATGATATTCTAAGAGCACGATGTACATCAAAATTGCGTTTTGACGCTACCGACTTTGGAATTGGGACTTGTATGTTGAAACCTTGTTGTCCCCCAAAACAACAATTTTTATGCTCCAAAAACAAGGCTTTTGAGGCACAACCTCCGTAATGGAATTCTAAGAACATTATGTTTGTCAAAATCATGTTTTGATGCTATCACCTTGAGAATCGGGACTTGTCAAAATCTGATTTTGGTGCACATCGTGCTCTTAGAACCTTGTTGTGCCTCCGAACACCAATTTTGATGATTCAAAACCGAAGATTTTGAGGCATAATCTCCAAAACAAGGTTCTAAGAGCATGATGTGCATCAGAAGCAAATTCTGACGCTACCAGCTCCAGAATTAGGACTTGCATTATGAAACCTTGTTCTGCCTCCCAACATCGATTTTGACACTCCAAAATTGGGGCTTTTGAGGTACAATTTCTAAAATAGGGTTCTAAGAGCACGACATGCGCCAAAATCAGATTTTGATGCTATTGACTCTAGAATTGGGACTTGCATTTTGAAACATTGTTGTGCCTCCAAACATCAATTTTGATGCTCCAAAATTGGGGCTTTTTAGGTACAATTTCTAAAATAGGGTTCTAAGAGCACAATGTGCATCAAAATTGAATTTTGATGCTATTGCTCTAGAATCGGGGCTTGCATTTTGAAACCATGTTGTGTGTCAAAACACTGATTTTGATGCTCCGAAAATGAGCCTTTCGATGCACAAGCTCCAAAATGAGGTTCTAAGAGCACGATGTGCGCCAAAATCAGATTTTGATGCTATTGACTCTAGAATTGGGACTTGCATCTTGAAACCTTGTTGTGCCTTTAAACATTGATTTTGATGTTTTGAAACTAGAGCTTTCGAGCCACACGCTCTCTGAAATGAGGTTCTTTGAACACGATGTGCATCAAAATCATGTTTTTAAACTACAAGCTCTGGAATAGGGACTTTCATCTTGGATGCTTGTTGTGCTCGCAAACACCAATTTCGATGCTTTGAAACTGAAGACTTCGAGGCATAACCTCCAAAATGAGGTTTTAAGGGCACGATGTGCGTTAGAATCAGGAATTGCATCTTGAAACCTTGTTGTGCCTCCAAACATTGATTTTGATGCTCCAAAATTGGGGGTTTAAAGGCACAATTTCTAAAACAGGGTTCTAAGAGCACAATGTGCATCAAAATTGAATTTTGATGCTCCTGGCTCTAGAATCGGGGCTTGCATCTTGAAACGTTGTTGTGTCTCAAAACACTGATTTTGATGCTCCGAAACAGGGGCTTTCGAGGCACAAGCTTCGAAATGAGGTTCTAAGAGCACGATGTGCACCAAAATCAGTTTTTGACGCTATTGACTCTAGAATCGGGACTTGCATCTTCAAACCTTGTTGTGCCTCAAAACATTGATTTTGATGTTCAAAAATTGCATTTTGATGCTACCGACTCTGGAATTGGGACTTGTGTCTTGACTCTACCGGCTCAAGAATCAGGACTTGCATCTTGAAACCTTGTTGTGCCTCCAAACATCGATCTCGATGCTTGAAAACTGGGGCTTTTGAGGCACAATTTCTAAAATAGGGTAAGAGCACAATGTGCATCAAAATTGAATTTTGATGCTCTTGGCTCTAGAATCGGGCTTACATCTTGAAACCTTGTTGTGCCTCAAAACACTGATTTTGATGCTCCAAAATTGTGGCTTTCGAGGCACAAGCTTCAAAATGAGGTTCTAAGAGCACGATGTGCGCCAAAATCAGATTTTGACGATATTGACTCTACAATTGGGACTTGCATCTTAAAACCTTGTTGTGCTTCCAGACATTGATTTTCATTCTCCAAAACTGGATCTTTTGAGCCACAAGCTCCAAAATGAGCTTCTAACAGAATGATGTGCGTCAAAATTCAAAATGGAATTTTGACGCTACAGGATTGAGAATAGGTTCTTGCTTCTTGAAACCTTGTTGTGCCTCAAAAGATTGATTTTGATGTTCCCAAATCAGGGCTTTCAAGGCACAAGCTCCGAAATGAGGTTCTAAGAGCACGATGCCCATCAAAATTGCATTTTAACGCTACCGATTCTAGAATTGGGACTTGTGTCTTGAAACCTTGTTGTGCCTTTAAACATTGATTTTGATGTTTTGAAACTGGAGCTTTTGACCAACACGCTCCGAAACGAGGTTCTAAGAGCACAATGTGCATCAAAATCATGTTTTGACACTACAGGCTCCAGAATAGGGACTTGCATCTTGAAAGCTTGTTGCGCGTCTAAACACCAATTTCGATGCTTCAAAACCGAAGATTTTGAGGCATAAGCTCGAAAACAAGGTTCTAAAGCACGATATACGTCAAAATCAATTTTTGATGCTACTGGCTCAAGAATCAGGACTTGCATCTTAAAACCTTGTTGTGCCTCCAAACATTAATTTTGATGCTCCAAAATTGGGTCTTTCGAGGCACAAGCTCCAAAATGAGCTTCTAAGAGAATGATGTGCGTCAAAATGGAATTTTGATGCTATTGGCTCTAGAATCGGGGCTTGCATCTCGAAACCTTGTTGTGCCTCAAAACATTGATTTTGATGTTCCAAAATCAGGGCTTTCAAGGCACAAGTTCCGAAATGAGGTTCTAAGAGCACGATGTACATCAAAATTGTGGTTTTGACACTACCGACTCTGGAATTGGGACTTGTGTCTTGAATCCTTTTTGTGCCTCCAAACACTAAGTTTCATGCTCCAAAAATGAGGCTTTTGAGGCGCGACCTTCAAAATGAGGTTCTAAGAACACCATGTTTGTCAAAATCTTGTTTTGAAGCCATCAGCTTAAGAATCGGTACTTGTGTCTTGAAACCTTGTTGTGCCTTTAAACATTGATTTTGATGTTTTGAAACTGGAGCTTACGAGCCACATGCTCCGAAATGAGGTTCTAAGAGGACGATGTATGTCAAAATCAATTTTTGACGCTACCGGCTCAGGAATCAAGACTTGCATCTTGAAACCTTGTTGTGCCTCCAAACATTGATTTTGATGCTCCAAAACTGGGTCTTTTGAGGCACAAGCTTTGAAATGAGCTTCTAAGAAAATAATGTGCGTCAAAATGGAATTTTGACGCTACAGGCTCCAGAACAGGGACTTGCCTCTTGAAACCTTATTGTGCCTCAGAACATTGATTTTGACGTTCCAAAATCAAGGCTTTCAAGGCACAAGCTCCTAAATGAGCTTCTAAGAGCATGATGTACATCAAAATTGCATTTTGATGATACCAACTCTGGAATTGGGACTCGTGTCTTGAAACCTTGTTGTGCCTCCAAACACTAATTTTTATGCTCCGAAATGAGGTTCTAAGAGCACGATGTCCATCAAAATTGCGTTTTAACGCTACCGACTCTAGAATTGGGACTTGTGTCTGGAAACCTTGTTGGGAATTGTGTCTTGAAACCTTGTTGTGCCTTTAAACATTGATTTTGATGTTTTGAAACTGGAACTTTCGAGCCACACGCTCCGAAATGAGGTTCTAAGAGCACGATGTGCATCAAAATCATGGTTTGACACTATAGCCTCCGGAATAGGGACTTGCATCTTAAAAGTTTGTTGTGCCTCCAAACACCAATTTCGATGCTTCAAAAATGAAGATTTTGAGGCATAAGCTCCAAAATAAGGTTCTAAGAGCACGATGTGCATCAAAATTAGATTTTTACGCTACCAGCTCGAGAATCAGGACTTGCATCTTGAAACTTTGTTGTGCCTCCAAACATCGATTTTGATGCTCCCAAACTAGGGCTTTTGAGGCACAATTTCTAAAATAGGGTTCTAAGAGCATGATGTGCATCAAAATTGAATTTCGATGCTACTGGCTCTAGAATCGGGGCTTGCATCTTGAAACCTTGTTGTACCTCAAAACACTGATTTTGATGCTCCGAAACCCAGGCTTTCGAGGCACAAGCTTTGAAATGAGGTTCTAAGAGCACGATGTGCGCCAAAATCAGATTTTGACACAATCAAGACTTGCATCTTGAAACCTTGTTGTTCCTCCAAACATTGATTTTGATGCTCCAAAACGCAGTCTTTCGAGGCACAAGCTCCGAAATGATGTGCGTCAAAATTCCGGAAGAGGGACTTGCTTCTTGAAACCTTGTTCTACCTGAAAACATTGATTTTGAAGTTCCAAAATCAGGGGTTTCAAGGCACAAGCTCTGTAGTCAGGTTCTAAGAGCACAATGTACATCAAAATTGCGTTTTGATGCTACCGACTCTGGAATTGGGACTTGTGTCTTGAAACCTTGTTGTGCCTCCAAACACTAATTTTTATGGTCAAAAAATGAGGCTTCTGAAACATGACCTCAGAAAGGATGTTTTAAGAACACCATGTTTGTCAAAATAGTGTGTTGACGCTATCAGGTTGAGAATCGGGACTTGTGTCTTTAAACATTGATTTTGATGTTTTGAAACTAGAGCTTTTGAGCCACACGCTCTCAAATGAGGCTCTAGGAGCACGATGTGCATCAAAATCATGGCTTGAATGCTTGTTGTGCCTCCAAACAGCAATTTCAATGTTTTGAAACCCAAGATTTTGAGGCATAAGCTCCAAAACAGGGTTCTAAGAGCACGATGTGCTTCAAAATCAAATTTTGACGCTCCCGGCTCCAAAATCAGGATTTGCATCTTGAAACCTTGTTGTGCCTCCAAACATTGATTTTGATGCTCCAAAATTGAGGAATTTGAGGCAAAATTTCTAAAACGGGATTCTAAGAGCACAATGTGCATCAAAATTGAATTTTGAGACTACTAGCTCTAGAATCAGGGCATGCATCTTAAATCCTTGTTGTGCCTCAAAAGATTTTTTTTGATGTTCCAAAATCAGGGCTTTCAAGCCACAAGCTCCGAAATCAGGTTCTAAGAGCATGATGAACATCAAAATTGTGTTTTTTCACTACCGACTCTGGAATTGGGACTTGTGTCACCTTGTTGTGCCTCCAAACACTAATTTTTATGCTCAAAAAATGAGGCTTTTGAGGCATGACATCCGAAATGAGGTTCTAGGAACACAATGTTGGTCAAAATCGTGTTTTGACACTATTAGCTTGAGAATCGGGACTTGTGTCTTGAAACGTCGTTGTGTCTTCAAACATTGATTTTGATGTTTTGAAATTGGAGCTTTCGAGCCACACGATCTAAAATGAGGTTCTAAGAGCACGATGTGCATCAAAATCACATCTTGAAAGCTTGTTGTGCCTCCAAACACCAATTTTGATGTTTCGAAACCCAAGATTTTGAGGCATAAGCTCCAAAACAAGGTTCTAAGAGCATGATGTGCATCAAAATCAAATTTTGACGCTCCTGGCTCTAGAATCAGGATTTGCATCTTGAAACCTTGTTGTGCCTCCAAACATCGATTTTGATGCTCCAAAATTGAGGATTTTGAGGCACAATTTCTAAAACAGGGTTCTAAGAGCACAATGTGCATCAAAATTGAATTTTGAGACTACTAGCTCTAGAATCGAGGCATGCATCTTCAAACCTTGTGCCTCAAAACATTGATTTTGATGTTCCAAAATTAGGGCTTTCAAGGCACAAGCTCTGAAATGTGGTTCTATGAGCACGATGTACATCAAAATTGCGTTTTGACGCTACCGACTATGGAATTGGGACTTGTGTCTTGAAACCTTGTTGTGCCTGCAAACACTAATTTCTATGCTCCAAAAATGAGGCTTTTCAAGCTCGACTTCCGAAATGAGGTTCTAAGAACACCATGTTTGTCAAAATCGTGTTTTGACGCTATCAGCTTGAGAATAGGGAGTTGTGCCTTGAAACCTTGTTGTGCCTTTAAACATTGATTTTGATGTTTTGAAACTAGAGCTTTCGAGCCACACGCTTCGAAACGAGGTTCTAAGAGCACGATGTGCATGAAAATCACGTTTTGACAATACAGGCCCCGGAATAGGGACTTGCATCTTGAAAGCTTGTTGTGCCTCCAAACACCAATTTTGATGCTTTGAAACCAAAGATTTTGAAGCATAAGCTCCAAAACAACGTTCTAAGAGCACGATGTGCTTCAAAATCAAATTTTGATGCTATCAGCTTCAGAGTCAACACTTCCATCTTGAAACCTTGTTGTGCCTCCAAACATCGATTTTGATGCTCCAAATCTTGGGCTTTTGAGACACAATTTCTAAAACAGGGTTCTAAGAGCACAATGTTCGTCAAAATTGAATTTTGATGCTACCGGCTCTAGAATCAGGCCTTGCATCTTGAAATCTTGTTGTGCCTCAAAAAATCAATTTTGATGATCCAAAACTTCAGCTTTTGAGGCACAGTTTCCAAACAGGTTTCTAAGAGCACAATGTGCAACAAAATTGAATTTTGATGCTACTGGCTCTAGAATTGGGGCTTCAGTTTAAAGCCTTGTTGTGCCTCAAAACACTGATTTTGATGTTTTGAAATTGGAGCTTTTGAGCCACACGCTCCAAAATGAGGTTTTAAGAACACAATGTGCATCAAAATTAGGTTTTGCCACTATAGGCTCTGAAATAGAGACTTGCGTCTTGAAAGCTTGTTGTTCCTCCAAACGCAAATTTTGATGATTTGAAACCAAAGATTTTGTTTTCCAAAACAAGGTTCTAAGAGAACAATGTGCGTCAAAATCAAATTATGACGCTACCGACTCCAGAATCAGGTTTTGCATTTTGAAAGCTTGTTGTGCCTCTAAGAATCAATTTTCATGCTCCAAAACTGGGGCTGTTGAGGCACAATTTCTAAAACAGGGTTCTTAGAACACCATGTGCATCAAAATTGAATTTTGATGCTACTGGCTCTAGAATCGAGGCTTGCATCTTGAAACCTTGTTGTGCCTCCAAAAAACTGATTTTGATGCTCCAAAACTAAGACTTTCGAGGCACGAGCTTCGAAATGAGGTTCTAAGAGCATGATTTGCGGCAAAATTAGATTTGGACGCTATTGACTCTAGAATCGGCACATGCATCTTGAAACCTTGTTGTGCTTCTGAAAGTTGATTTTGATACTCCAAAACTGGGTGTTTCGAGGCACATGCTCCGAAATGAGCTTCTAAGAGAATGATGTGCGTCAAAGTCAAATTTTGATGCTACAGGCTCCTAAATAGGGATTTACTTCGTGAAACCTTGTTGTGCCTCAAAACATTGATTTTGATGTTCCAAAATCAGGGCTTTCAAGGCACAAGCTCCGAAATAAGGTTCTAAGAGCACGATGTACATCAAAATTGTGTTTTGACGCTACACACTCTGGGATTGAGACTTGTGTCTTGAAACCTTGTTGTGCCTCCAAACTGTAATTTTTATGCTCCAAAAATAAGGCTTTTGAGGCACATTCTATGAAATGGGGTTCTAAGACCACCATGTTAGTCAAAATCATGTTTTGACGCCATCAGCTTGAGAATCGGGACTTGTGTCTTGAAACCTTGTTTTGCCTTTAAACATTGATATTGATGTTTTCAAACTGGAGCTTTCGAGCCACACGCTCCGAAATGAGGTTCTAAGAGCACGATGTGCATGAAAATCATGTTTTGACACTACAGGCTCCGGAATAAGGACTTGCGTGTTGAAAGCTTGTTGTGCTTCCAAACACAATTTTCGATGGTTCGAAATTGAAGATTTTGAGGCATAAGCTACAAAACAAACTTCTAAGAGCACGATCTGCATCAGAATCAAATTCTGATGCTACTGGCTCCAGAATCTGGACTTGCATCTTGAAACCTTGTTGTTGTGCCTCCAAACATCGATTTTGGTGCTCCAAAACTAGAGTTTTGAGGCAAAATTTCTAAAATAAGGTTTTGACTCTAGAATCGACACTTACATCTTCAAACCTTGTTGTGCCTCCACACATTGATTTTGATGTTTTAAAACTGGGTCTTTCGAGGCACAAGCTCCAAAATGAGCTTCTAAAAGAATGATGTGCGTCAAAATGGAATTTTGACTCTACAGGCTTCGGAATAGGGACTTGCTTCTTGAAACCTTGTTGTGCCTCAAAACATTGATTTTTATAATCCAAAAATGAGGCTTGTATCTTGAAACCTTGTTGTGCCTCTAAACACTAATTTTTATGCTCCAAAAATGAGGCTTTTGAGGCAGAACCTCCGAAATGAGGTTCTAAGAACACCATGTTTTGATTTTGATGTTTTGAAACTAGAGCTTTCAAGCCACATGCTCCAAAATGAGGTTCTAAGGATGTGCATCAAAATCACGTTTTAAACCTACAGGCTCCGGAATAGGGACTTGCATCTTGAAAGCTTGTTGTGCCTCCAAACACCAATATCGATGCTTTGAAATGAAAGATTTTGGAACATTAAAATCAATGTTTTGAGGCACAACAATGTTTCAAGAAGCAAGTCCCTATTCCGGAGCCTGTAGTGTCAAAATTCCATTTTGACGCACATCATTCTCTTAGAAGCTCATTTCGGAGCTTGTGCCTTGAAAGGCCTAGTTTTGGAGCATCAAAATCAATGTTTGGAGGCACAACAAGGTTTCAAGATGCAAGTCCTGATTCTAGAGTCAATAGCGTAAAAATTTGATTTTGGGGCACATCGTGCTCTTAGAACCTCATTTCGAAGCTTGTGCTTCGAAAGCCCCAGTTTTGTGGCATCAAAATCAGTGTTTTGAGGCACAACAAGGTTTTCAAGATGAAAGCCCCAATTCTAGAGCTAGTAGCATCAAAATTTAATTTTGATGCATACTGTGCTCTTAGAACCCTTTTTTAGAAATTGTGCCTCCAAAGCCCCCCAGTTTTGGAGCATCAAAATCGATGTTTGGAGGCACAACAATGTTTGACAATGCAAATCCTGATTCTGGAGGCGGTAGCGTCAGAATTTGATTTTAACGCACATCATGCTTATGCCTCAAAATCTTCAGTTTCGAAACATCAAAATTGATGTTTGGAGTCACTACAAGCTTTCAAGACGCAAGTCCCTATTCTGGAGCTTGTACTATCAAAACATGATTTTGATGCACATCTTGTTGTTAGAATCTCGTTTCAGCTCGTGTGGCTCGAAAGCTCTAGTTTCATATCATCAAAATCAATGTTTAAAGGCACAACAAGGTTTCAAGACACAAGTCCTAATTCTCAAGCTGATAGATTCAAAACATGATTTTGACAAACATTATGTTTTTAGAACCTCATTTCGGAGGTCGTGCCTCAAAATCCTCATTTTTGAGGCATACAAATTAGTGTTTGGAGACGCAACAAGGTTTCAAGACAAGAGTCCCAATTCCAGAGTTGGTAGCGTTAAAACACAATTTTGATGTACATCGTGCTCTTAGAACCTCATTTCGAAACTTGTGCCTTGAAAGCCCTAATTTTGGATGTAGTGGTTCCTGTCTCTCAAATCTATAAATCTTCTGTCAAGTGGGAGGCTCTAAATAGTGTCCAAGAAATGATGTTAGTGGTGTCCAAATGTGGCTAAATGATAGGTGAAATCGGCTAAGGTAAAATGTGGCGAGGACCAAGTGATCTAAGCAATCTAATCTGGTCTATTGATGTGGTAATGCAGAAAAGGGCAATCATATATGGTTTAGGATGTATCGATTCATTTCATCGAGTCATGTCCTTCTCCGATTCCCCTTCAATATGGAAATAGGGGGAAAGGAGAAAGGCGTGGTTCTGGGAACTTAAGAGAGAGAGGGCCAGCGAGTGATGACAACTAGAATGGGGTTGGGTTTCCTTCATTCTGCCATTTTGATGTTTTGAGGCACAACAAGGTTTCAAGAAGTCCCTATTCCAGAGCCTATAGCATTAAAATTCCATTTTGAAGCACATCATTCTCTTAGAAGCTCATTTTGGAGCTTATGCCTTGAAAGACCCAGTTTTGGAGCATCAAAATCAATGTTTGGAGGCACAACAAGCTTTCAAGATGCAAGTCTCGATTCTAGAGTCAATAGCATCAAAATCTGATTTTGGCGCACATCGTGCTCTTAGAACCTCATTTCAAAGTTTGTGCCTCGAAAGCCCCAGTTTCAGAGCATCAAAATCAGTGTTTTGAAGCACAACTAGGTTTCAAGATGCAAGCCCCGATTCCAGAGCCAGTAGCATCAAAATTCAATTTTGATGTACATTGTGCTCTTAGAACCTCATTTTGGAGGTCGTACCTCAAAAGCCTCATTTTTAGAGCATAAAAATTAGTGTTTCGAGGCACTACAACTTTTCAAGATGCAAGTCCCAATTCTAGAGTTGGTAGCGTGAAAACACAATTTTGATGTACATCGTGCTCTTAGAACCTCATTTCGGAGCTTGTACCTTGAAAGCGTCGAGTTTGAAACATGAAAATCAGTGATTGGAGGCACAATAAGGTTTCTAGAAGCAAGTTCTTATTTCGGAGCTTGTAGCGTCAAAATTGCATTTTGACGCACATCATTCTCTTAGAAGCTCGTTGCGGAGCTTATGCCTCGAAAGACCCAGTTTTGGAGCATCAAAATCAATGTTTTGAGGCACAACAAGGTTTCAAGATGCAAGTCCCGATTCTAGAGTCAATAGCGTCAAAATCTGATTTTGGCGCACATCGTGCACTTAGAACCTCATTTCGAAGCTTTTGCCTCGAGAGCCCCTGTTTCAAAGCATCAAAATCAGACACATGTCCCTATTCTAGAGCAACAAAATCAATGTTTGGAAGTACAACAAGGTTTCAAAATGTAAGTCTCGATTCTAGAGTCAATAGCATCAAAATTAGCTTTTGGCGCACATCGTGCTCTTTGAACCTCATTTCAAAGCTTGTGCCTCGAGAGCCCTTGTTTCAGAGCATCAAAATCAGTGTTTTGAGGCACAACAAGGTTTCAAGATGCAAGCCACGATTCTAGAGCCAGTAGCATCAAAATTCAATTTTGATGCAAATTGTGCTCTTAGAACCCTATTTTAAAAATTGTGCCTCAAAAACCCCAGTTTTACAGCATCGAAATCGATGGATGGAGGCACAACAAGGTTTCAAGATGCAAGTCCTGATTCTAGAATCGGTAGTGTCAAAATTTGATTTTGATACACATCGTGCTTTTAGAACCTTGTTTTGGAGCTTATGCCTCAAAATCTTTGGTTTCAAAGCATCAAAATTGGTGTTTGGAGGCACAACAAGCTTTCAAGATGCAAGTCCCTATTCCAGAGTCTGTAGTGTCAAAAGTAATTTTGATGCACATCATGCTCTTAGAGCCTCATTTTGGAGCGTGTGGCTCAAAAGCTCCAGTAAGGTTTCAACAAACAAGTCCCGATTCTCAAGCTAATAGTGTTAAAACACAATTTTGACAAACATGGTGTTCTTAGAACCTCATTTCGGAGGTTGTGCCTCAAAAGCCTCATTTTTTGAACATAAAAATTAGTGTTTGGAGGCACAACAAGGTTTCAAGACACAAGTCCCAATTCCAAAGTCAAGTAGCGTCAAAACACAATTTTGATGTACATCGTTCTCTTAGAACCTCATTTCGGATCTTATGCCTTCAAAGCGCTGATTTTGGAACATCAAAATCAATGTTTTGAGGCACACCAAGGTTTCAAGAAGCAAGTCCCTATTCTGGAGCCTGTAGCGTCAAAATTCTATTTTGACACTTTTGAAGCTCATTTCAGAGCTCGTGCCTAGAAAGACCTAGTTTTGGAGCATCAAAATCAATGGTTGGATGCACAACAAGGTTTGAGGATGCAAGTCCCGATTCTAGATTCAATTGCGTCAAAATTTGATTTTGGTGCACATCATGCTCTTACAACCTCATTTTGAAGCTTGTGCCTCGAAAGCCCTAGTTTGGGAGCATCAAAATCAGTGATTTGAGGCACAACAAGGTTTCAAAATGCAAGCCCCGATTCTAGAGCTAGTAGCATCGAAATTAAATTTTGATGCACATTGTGCTCTTAGAACCCTGTTTTAGAAATTATGCCTCAAAAGCCCCAGTTTTGGAGCATCAAAATCGATATTTCAAGGCACAACAAGGTTTCACTACGATATTTCTTATCGATATTTTGAAAGCCCTGATTTGGGAACATCAAAATCAATGTTTTGAGGCACAACAAGGTTTCAAGAAACAAGTCCCTATTCCGAATCCTATAGCATCAAAAGCGTCAAAATGAAATTTTGACGCACATCATTCTCTTAGAAGCTCATTCCGGAGCTTGTGGCTCGAAAGATCTAGTTTTGGAGCATCAAAATCAATGTCTGGAAGCACAACAAGGTTTCAAGATGCGAGTCTCGATTGCGCACATCATGCTCTTAGAACCTCATTTCAAAGCTTGTGCCTCGAAAGCCACAGTTTTGGAGCATCAAAATCAGTGTTTTGAGGCACAACAAGGTTTCAAGATGCAAGCCCTGATTCTAGAGCCAGGAGCATCAAAATTCATGTTTGATGCGAACCTTGTTTTAGAAATTGTGCCTCAAAAGCCCCAATTTTGGAGCATCGAAATCGATGTTTGGAGGCACAACAAGGTTTAAAGATGCAAGTTCTGATTCTTGAGCCAGTAGAGTCAAAACACAACAAGGTAGAGTTAAGACACAAGTCCCAATTCCAGAATTGGTAGCGTCAAAACGTAATTTTTGAACATCAAAATCAATGTTTTGAGGCACAACAAGGTTTGAAGATGCAAGTCCTGATTCTAGAGTCAATAGCGTCAAAAACTGATTTTGGTGCACATCGTGATCTAAGAACCTCATTTCCAAGCTTGTGCCTCGAAAGCCCCAGTTTTGGAGCATCAAAATCAGTGTTTTGAGACACAACAAGGTTTCAAGATGCAAGCCCCGATTCTAGAGCCACTAGCATCAAAATTTAATTTTGATGCACATTGTGCTCTTACAACCCTGTTTTAGAAATTGTGCCTCAAAAGCCCTAGTTTTGGAGCATCAAAATCGATGTTTGGAGGCACAAAAGGGTTTCAAGATGCAAGGCCTGATTCTAGAACTGGTAGAGTCAAAATTTGATTCTGACGCACATCATGCTCTTAAAACCTTGTTTTCGAGCTTATGCCTCAAAATCTTCAGTTTCGAAGCATCGAAATTGGTGTTTGCAAGCACAACAAGCATCCAAGATGAAAGTCCATATTCCAGAGCCTGCATTTTCAAAACATGATTTTGATGCACATCATGTTCTTAGAACCTCATTTCGGAGCGTGTTGCTCGAAAGCTCCAGTTTCAAAACATCAAAATCAATGTTTAAAGGCACAATAAGGTTTCAAGATGCAAGTCTTGATTCTAGAGTCAATAGAGTCAAAATCTGATTTTGGCGCACATCGTGCTCTTAGAACCTCATTTCGGAGCTTATGCCTCGAAAGCCTCAACTTCGAAGCATCAAAATCAGTGTTTTGAGGCACAACAAGGTTTCAACATGCAAGCCCCAATTCTAGAGCCAGTACCATCAAAATTCAATTTTGATGCACATTGTGCTCTTAGAACCCTATTATAGAAATTGTGCCTCAAAATCCCCAATTTTGGAGCATCAATATCGATGATTGGAGGCACAACAAGGATTCAAGATGCAAGTCCTCATTCTAGAGCCGGTAGCATCAAAATTTGATTTTGACACACATCATGCTCTTAGAACCTTGTTTTGGAGGTTATGCGTCAAAATTTTCGATTTCGACTCATCAAAATTGGTGTTTGGAGGCACAACAACCTTTCAAGAAGCAAGTCCCTATTCCAGAACCTCATTTCGGAGCGTGTGGCTTGAAAGCTCTAGTTTCAAAACATCAAAATCAAAGTTTAAAGGCACAACAAGGTTTCAAGAAGCAAGTCCCTATTCCAGAGCCTGTAGCATCAAAATTCTATTTTGACGCACATCATGCTCTTAGAAGCTCATTTCGGAACTTGTGCCTCGAAAGACCCAGTTTAGGAGCATCAAAATCAAAATTCTATTTTGACGCACATCATGCTCTTAGAAGCTCATTTCGGAACTTGTGCCTCGAAAGACCCAGTTTAGGAGCATCAAAATCAATGTTTGGAGGCACAACAATGTTTCAAGATGCAAGTCCCGATTCTAGAGTCAATAGCGTCAAAATCTGATTTGGGCCACATCGTTCTCTTAGAACCTTATTTCAAAGCTTGTGCCTCGAAAGCCCTAGTTGCGAAGCATCAAAATCAGTGTTTTGAGGCACAACAAGGTTTCAAGATACAAGCCACGATTCTAGAGCGAGTAGCATCAAAATTCAATTTTGATGCACATTGTTCTCTTAGAACCCTGTTTTAGAAATTGTGCCTCAAAAGCCTCATTTCTGGAACATAAAAATTAGTGTTTGGAGGCACAACAAGGTTTCAAGACACAAGTCCCAATTCCAAAGTCGGTAGCGTTAAAACACAATTTTGATGTACATCGTGCTCTTAGAACCTCATTTCAGAGCATCAAAATCAATGTTTTGAGACACAACAAGATTTCAAGATGCAAGCCCCGATTCTAGAGCCAGTAGCATCGAAATTCAATTTTGATGCACATTGTGCTCTTAGAACCCTGTTTTAGAAATTTTTCCTCAAAAGGCCCAATTTTGGAGCATCAAAATCAATGTTTCAAGGCAAAACAAGATTTCAAGATGCAAGTCTGGATTCTTGAGCCAGTACCGTCAAAATTTGATTTTGACGCACATTGTGCTCTTAGAACTTTGTTTTGGAGCTTATGCCACAAAATCTTCAGTTTTGAAGCATCAAAATTTGTGTCTGGAGGCACAACCAACTTTCACGATGCAAGTCCAAATTCCAGAGTCGGTAGCATCAAAACACAATTTTGATGTACATCGTGCTCTTAGAACCTCATTTCGGAGCTTGTTCCTTGAAAGCCCTGATTTTGGAACATCAAAATCATTGTTTTGAGGCACAACAAGATTTGAAGATGCAAGTTCCAATTCTAGAGTCAATAGTGTTAAAAACTGATTTTGGTACACATTGTGCTGTTAGAACGTCATTTCGAAGCTTGTGCCTCGAAAGCCCTAGTTTTGGAGCATCAAAATCAGTGTTTTGAGACACAACAAGTTTTCAAGATGCAAGCCCCGATTCTAGAGCCAATAGCATCAAAATTTAATTTTGATGCACATTGTGCTCTTACAACCCTGTTTTAGAAATTGTGCCCCAAAAGCCCCAGTTTTGGAGCATCAAAATCGATGTTTGGAAGCACAACAAGGTTTCAAGATGCATGTCCTGATTTTGGAGCCAGTAGAGTCAGAATTTGATACTGATGCACATCCTGCTCTTACAACCTTGTTTTGGAACTTATGCCTTGAAATCTTTGGTTTCGAAGCATCAAAATTGGTGTTTGCAAGCACAACAAGCATCCAAGTTGAAAGTCCCTATTCCAGAGCCTGTAGTGTCAAAACATGATTTTGATGCACATCGTGTTCCTAGAACCTCACTTCGGAGCGTGTGGCTCAAAAAATCTAGTTTCAAAACATCAAAATCAATGTTTAAAGGCACAACAAGGTTTCAAGATGCAAGTCCCGATTCTAGAGTCTATAGCATCAAAATCTGATTTTGGCGCATATCGTGCTCTTAGAACCTCATTTCAAAGCTTGTGCCTCGAAAACCTCAGTTTTGGAGCATCAAAATTAGTGTTTTGAGGCACAACATGGTTTCAAAATGTAAGTCCCTATTCTAGAGCCAGTAGCATCTAAAATTCAATTTTGATGCACATTGTGCTCTTAGAACCCTGTTTTAGAAATTGTGCCTAAAAAGTCCTAGTTTTGGAGCATCAAAATTGATGTTTGGAGGCACAACAAGGTTTCAAAATGCACGTCCTGATTCTGGAGCTGGTAGCGACAAAATTTCATTTTGACGCACATCATGCTCTTAGAACCTTGTTTTGGAGCTTATCTCTCAAAATATTCGGTTTTTATGCACATTGTGCTCTTAGAACCTCATTTCAGAGCGTGTGGCTTGAAAGCTCCGATTTCAATACGTCAAAATCAATGTTTAAAGGCACAATAAGTGTTCAAGACACAAGTCCCGATTCTTCAGCTAATAGCATCAAAACATGATTTTGAGAAACATGGTGTTCTTAGAACCTCATTTCGGAGGTTGTGCCTCAAAATCCACGTTTTTGGAGCATAAAAATTAGAGTTTGGAGACACAACAAAGGTTCAAAACACAGGTCCCAATTCAAGAGATGGTAGCGTCAAAACGCAATTTTCATGTACATCATGCTCTTCGAACCTCATTTCGAAGGTTGTGCCTTGAGAGTCCTAATTTTGGAACATCAAAATTAATGTTTTGAGGCACAACAAGGTTTCAAGAAGCAAGTCCCTATTTTGGAGTCTATAGCGTCAAATTTCCATTTTGATGGACATCAAAATCAATGTTTGGAGGCACAACAAGGTTTCAAGATCCAAGTCCCCATTCTGGAGTCAATAGCATCAAAATCTGATTTTAGAGCACATCGTGCTCTTAGAACCTCATTTCGAAGCTTGTGCCTCAAAAGCCCCGGTTTCGGAACATAAAATTAGTGTTTTGAGGCACAACAAGGTTTCAAGATGCAAGGCCCGAGTCTAGAGCCAGTAGCATCAAAATTCATTTTTGATGCACATTGTGCTCTTAGAACCTCATTTCAGAAGTCATACCTCAAAAGCCTCATTTATGGAGCATAAAAATTACTGTTTGGAGGCACAACAGGTTTGAAGACACGAATCCCAATTCCAGAGTCGGTAGCGTCAAAATGCAATTTTCATGTACATCATGCTCTTAGAACCTCATTTAGGAGCTTGTGTCTTGAAAGCCCTGATTTTGAAACATGAAAATCAATTATTGGAGGCACAATAAGGTTTCAAGAAGCAAGTCCCTATTCTGGAGCTTGTACCGCCAAAATTCAATTTTGACGCACATCATTCTCTACGAAGCTCGTTTCGGAGCTTGTGCCTTGAAAGACCTAGTTTTGGAGTATCAAAATCAATGTTTTGAGGCACAACAAGGTTTCAAGATGCAAGTCCCGATTCTAGAGTCAATAGCGTCAAAATCTGGTTTTGTTACACATCATGCTCTTAGAACCTCATTTCGAAGCTTGTGGCTCGAAAGCACCGGTTTCGGATCATCAAAATCAGTATTTTGAGGCACAACAAGTTTTCAAGTGCAAGCCCCGATTCTAGAGCTAGTAGCATCAAAATTCAATTTTGATGCACATTGTGCCTCAACAGCCCCTGTTTTGGAGCATCAAAATCGTTGTTTGGAGGCACAACAAGGTTTCAAGATGCAAGTCCTGCTTCTGGAGTTGGTAGCGTCAAAATTTGATTTTGATGCACATCGTGCTCTTAGAATCTTTCTTTTGGAGCTTATGCCTCAAAATCTTCAGTTTCGAGGCATCCAGATTGGTGTTTGGAGGCACAACAAGCTTACAAGACACAAGTCCCTATTCCGGAGCCTGTAGTGTCAAAACATGATTTTGATGCACATCGTGCTCTTAGAACCTCATTTCGGAGTGTGTGGCTCGAAAGCTCCAGTTTCAAAACATCAAAATCAATGTTTAAAGGCACTCAAGACACAAGTCACAATTCTCAAGCTGATAGCATCTCAAAATTCCATTTTGATGCACATCATTCTTTTAGAAGCTCATTTCAGAGCTTTTGCCTCGAAAGACTGAGTTTTGGAGCATCAAAATAAATGTTTGGAGGCACAACAATGTTTCAAGATGCAAGTCCCAATTCTAGAGTCAATAGCATCAAAATCTGATTTTGGCGCACGTCATGCTCTTAGAACCCTATTTTAGAAATTGTACCTCAAAAGCCCCAATTTTGGAGCGTCAAAATCGATGTTGGGAGGCACAACAAGGTTTCATAATGCAAGTCCTAATTCTGGAGCTGGTAGCGTCAGAATTTGATTCTGATGCACATCATGCTCTTAGAACCTTGTTTTGGAGATTATGCCTCAAAATCTTCGATTTCGAATCATCAAAATTGGTGTTTGGAGGCACAACGGAGATTGTAGTGTCAAAACGTGATTTAGATGCACATTGTGCTCTTAGAACCTCATTTTGGAGCGTGTGGCTCGAAAGCTCCAGTTTCAAAACGTCAAAATCAATGTTTAAAGGCACAACAAGGTTTCAAGACTCAAGTCCTGATTCTGAAGGTGATAGTGTCAAAACACGATTTTGACAAACATAATGTTCTTAGAATCCCATTACGTAGGTTGTGCCTCAAAAGCCTTGTTTTTGGAGCATAAAAATTAGTGTTTTGGGGCACAACAAGGTTTCAAGATGCAAGCCCCGATTCTAGAGCCAGTAGCATCAAACTTCAATTTTGATGCACATTGTGGTCTTAGAACCCTGTTTTAGAAGTTGTGCCTCAAAAGCCCCAGTTTTGGAGCATCAAAATCGATGTTTGGAGGCTCAATAAGGTTTCAAGACGCAAATCTTGAATCTGGAGCCGGTAATGTCAAAATTTGATTTAGAACCTTATTTTTATGTTTATGCCTCAGAATCTTCGGTTTCGAAGAATCAAAATTAGTGTTTGGAGGCACAACAAGCTTTGAAGATGCAAGTCCCATTTCGGAGCACAACAAGGTTTCAAGACACAAGTCCTAATTCTCAAGCTGATTTTGAAAAACATGGTGTTCTTAGAACCTCATTTCGGAGGTTGTGCCTCAAAAGCCTCATTTTTGGAGCATAAAAATTAGTGTTTGGAGGCAGAACAAGGTTTCAAGATACAAATCCCAATTCCAGAGTCGATAGCATCAAAACACAGTTTTTATGTACATCATGCTCTTAGAACCTCATTTTGGAGCTTGTGCCTTGAAAGCCACAATTTTGGAACATCAAAATCAATGGTTTGAGGCACAACAAGGTTTCAAGAAGCAAGTCCCTATTCTGGAGCCTGTAGCATCAAAATTCCATTTTGACGCACATCATTCTCTTACAAGCTCATTTCGGTGCTTGTGCCTCGAAAGACCCAGTTTTCGAGCATCAAAATCAATGATTAGAGGCACAATAAAGTTTCAAAATGCAAGTCTCGATTCTAGAGTCAATAGCGTCAAAAGATAATTTTGGCGCACATCGTGCTCTTAGAACCTCATTTTGAAGGTTGAAACTCATCAGCCCTGGTTTTAGAGCATCAAAATCAGTGTTTTGAGGCACAACAAGGTTTCAAGATGCAAGCCCCAATTCTAGAGCCCGTACCATCAAAATTCAATTTTGATGCACATTGTACTCTTTGAACCCTATTTTAGAAATTGTGCCTCAAAATCCTCAATTTGGAGCATCAATATCAGTGTTTGGAGGCACAACAAGGTTTCAAGATGCAAGTCCTCATTCTGGAACCGGTAGCGTCAAAATTTGATTTTGACGCACATCATGCTCTTAGTACCTTGTTTTGGAACTTATGCCTCAAAATCTTTGATTTCCAAACACCAAAATTGGTGTTTGGAGGCACAACAACCTTTCAAGATGCAAGTCCCTATTCCAGAGCCTGTAGTGTCAAAACAAGATTTTGATGCACATCTTGCTCTTAGAACCTCGTTTCGAAGCGTGTGGCTCGAAAGCTCTAGTTTCGAAACATAAAAATCAAAGTTTAAAGGAACAATGAGGTTTCAAGAAGCAAGTCCCTATTCCAGAGCCTGTACAGTCAAAATTCGATTTTGACGCATATCATTCTCTTAGGAGCTCATTTCAGAGCTTGTGTCTCGAAAGACCCAGTTTAGGAGCATCAAAATCAATGTTTGGAAGACAACAACATTTGAAGATGCAAGTCCCTATTCTAGAGTCAATAGCATCAAAATCTGATTTGGGGCACATCGTGCTCTTAGAACCTTATTTCAAAGCTTGTTCCTTTAAAGCCCCAGTTGTGGAGGATCAAAATCAGTGTTTTGAGGCACAACAAGGTTTCAAGATACAAGCCCCGATTCTAGAGCCAGTAGCATCAAAATTCAATTTTGATGCACATTGTGCTCTTAGAACCCTGTTTTAGAAATTGTGCCTCAAAAGCTGGAGTTTTGGAGCATCAAAATCGATGTTTGGAGGCACAACAAGGTTTCAAGATGCAAGTCTTGATTCTAGCATCAATATCATCAAAATGTAATTTTGGCGCCCATCGTGCTCTTAGAACCTCATTTCGAATCTTGTGCCTCGAAAGCCCTGGTTTCAGAGCATCATGCTCTTAGAACCTTGTTTTGGAGCTTATGCCTCAAAATCTTCGATTTAGATTTTGAAGCATCAAAATTGGTGTTTGGAGGCACAACAACCTTTCAAGACGCAAGTCCCTATTCCGGAGCCTGTAGTGTCAAAACATTATTTTGATGCAAATCTTGGTCTTAGAACCTCATTTCGGAGCATGTGGCTTGAAAGCTCCAGTTTCAAAACATCAAAATCAAAGTTTAAAGGCACAACAAGGTTTCAAGAAGCAAGTCCCTATTCTAGAGCCTGTAGCGTCAAAATTCGATTTTGACGCACATCATTCACCTCATTTCGGAGCTTGTGCCTCAAAAGACCTAGTTAAAGATGCAAGTCCCGATTCTAGAGTCAAAAGCATCAAAATCTGATTTTAGCGCACATCATGCTCTTAGAACCTCATTTTGAAGTTGTGGCTCGAAATCCCTAATTTCGGAGCATCAAAATCAGTGTTTTGAGGCACAACAAGGTTTCAAGATGCAAGTCCTGATTCTTGAGCCAGTAGAATCAAAATTCAATTTTGATGCACATTGTGCTCTTAGAACCCTATTTTAGAAATTGTGCCTCAAAAGCCCCTATTTTGGATCATCAGAATTGATGTTTGGAGGCACATTAAGGTTTCAAAATGCAAGTCCTAATTCTGGAATCAGTAGCATCAGAATTTGATTTTGATGCACATTGTGCTCTTAGAACCTTGTTTTGGAGCTTATCTCTCAAAATCTTTGGTTTTGAAGCATCAAAATTGGTGTTTGGAAGAACATCAAGCTTTCAAGATGCAAGTCCCTATTCTGGAGCTTGTTGTGTCAGAACATGATTTTGATGCACTTCGTCGTGGTCTTAGAACTTCATTTCGGAATGTGTGGCTCGAAAGCTCTAGTTTTAGAAAATCAAAATCAATGTTTAAAGGCACAACAAGGTTTCAAGATACAAGTCCCGATTCTCAAGCTGATAGCATTAAGACATGAATTTGACAAACATGTTGTTCTTAGAACCTCATTTCAGAGGTTGTGCCTCAAAAGCCTCATTTTTGGAGCTTAAAAATTAGTGTTTGGAGGCACAACAAGGTTTCAAGATAGAAGTATCAATTCCAGAGTCGATAGTGTCAAAACACAATTTTGATGTACATCGTGCTCTTAGAACCTCATTTTGGAGCTTATGCCTCAAAATCTTCGGTTTTGAAGCATCAAAATTGATGTTTGGAGGCAAAACAAGCTTTCAAGATTTTCCCTATTATGGAGCATGTAGTGTCAAAACGTGATTTTGATGCACATCGTGCTCTTAGAACCTCATTTCATAGCGAGTGGTTCGAAAGCTCCAGTTTCAAAACATCAAAATCTGTTTAAAGGCGCAAAAAGGTTTCATGACAAAAGTCCCGCTTCTCAAGTTGATGGCGTCAAAACATGATATGGACAAACATGGTGTTTTTAGAACCTCATTTCGGAGGTTGTGCCTCAAAAGCCTCATTTTTGGAGCATAAAAATTAATGTTTTGAGGCACACCAAGGTTTCGAGACACAAGTCCCAATTCCAAAGTCGGCAGCATCAAAACGCTATTTTGATGCAAGCCCCGATTCTAGAGCCAATAGCATCAAAATTCAATTTTCATGCACATTGTGCTCTTATAACCCTGTTTTAGAAATTGTTCCTCAACAGCCCTAGGTTTCGAGCATTAAAATTGATGTTTGGAGGCACAACAAGGTTTCAAGATGTAAGTCCTGATTCTGGAGCCCGTAGAGTCAAAATTTGATTTTTATGCACATTGTGCTCCTAGAACCTTGTTTTGGAGCTTATGCCTCAAAATCTTCAGTTTCGAATCATCAAAATTGGTGTTTGGAGGCACAACAAGATTTCAAGACACAAGTCCCTATTCTATAGCCTTATTGTCAAAATGGGATTTTGATGCACATTGTGCTCTTAGAACCTCATTTCGGAGCGTGTGGCTCGAAAGCTCCAGTTTTAAAACATCATAATCAATGTTTCAAGACACAAGTCCTGATTCTCAAGTTGATAGCATCAAAACATGATTTTGACAAACATGATGTTCTTAGAAACCCATTTCAAATATTGTGCCTCAAATGCTTCATTTTTGGAGCATAAAAATTAGTGTTTGGAGGGACAACAAGGTTTCAAGACACAAGTCCCAATTCCAAAGTCGGTAACGTCAAAACGCAATTTTGATGTACATCATGCTTTTAGAACCTCATTTCAAAGCTTGTGCCTTGAAAGCGATGATTTCGGAACATCAAAATCAATGTTCTTAGGCACAACAAGCTTTCAAGAAGCAAGTCTCTATTCTAGAGCTGGCAGCGTCAAAATTCCATTTTGACGCACATCATTCTCTTAGAAGCTCATTTCGGATCTTGTGCCTCAAAAGACCCAGTTTTGGAGCATCAAGATCAATGTTTGGAGGCACAACAAGGTTTGAAGATGCAAGTGCCGATTTTAGAGTCAATAGCATCAAAATCTGATTTTGATGCACATCGTGCTCTTAGAATGTTATTCTGAAGCTTCTGCTTTAAAAACCCCAGTTTCGGAGCATCAAAATTAGTTTATTGAGGCACAACAATGTGTCAAGATGCATGCCTCGATTCTAGAGCCAATAGCATCAAAATTTAATTTTGATGCACATTGTCCTCTTACAA
This sequence comes from Cryptomeria japonica, assembly GCF_030272615.1. Classification (NCBI taxonomy): domain Eukaryota; kingdom Viridiplantae; phylum Streptophyta; class Pinopsida; order Cupressales; family Cupressaceae; genus Cryptomeria; species Cryptomeria japonica. Next base: position 402,892 of record NW_026728944.1, read on the forward strand.
CCCTGTTTTAGAACTTGTGCCTCAAAATCTTGAATTTTGGAGCACTAAGATTGCACATTGTGCTCTTAGAACCCTATTTTAGAAATTGTCAAAATTTGATTTTCGTGCACATCGTGCTCTTAGAACCTTGTTTTGGAGCTTATGCCTCAAAATCTTCAGTTTCAAAGCATCAAAATTGGTGTTTGGAGCCAAAACAAACTTTCAAGACGCAAGTCCTCATTTCGAAGCTTGTGCCTTGAAAGCCCAGATTTTGGAACATCAAAATCAATGTTTTAAGACACAACAAGGTTTCAAGAAGCAAGCCCCTATTCCGGAGCCTATAGCATCAAAATTCCATTTTCACGCACATCATTCTCTTAGAAGCTCATTTCGGAGCTTGTGCCTCGAAAGACCCTATTTTGGAGCATCAAAATCAATGTTTGGAAGCACAACAAGGTTTCAAGATGCAAGCCACGATTCTAGAGCTAGTAGCATCAAAATGTAATTTTGATGCACATTGTGCTCTTAGAACCCTGTTGTAGAAATTGTGCCTCAAAACCCCTAGTTTGGAGCATCAAAATCGATGTTTGGAAGCACAACAAGGTTTCAAGATGCAAGTCTTGATTCTGGAGTCGGTAGCATAAAAATTTGTTTTTGACACACATCATGCTCTTAGAAACTTGTTTTGGACCTTATGCCTCAAAATTTTTGGTTTCGAAGCATCAAAATTGGTGTTTGGAGGCACAACAAGCTTTAAAGATGCAAGTCCCTATTCCGAAGCCTATAGTGTCAAAAGATGATTTTGATGCACATCGTGTTTTTAGAACCTCATTTCGGAGCGTGTGGCTCAAAAGCTCCAGTTTCAAAACATCAAAATCAATGTTTAAAGGCACAACAAGGTTTCAAGACACAAGTCCCAATTCTCAAGCTGATAGCGTCAAAACATGATTTTGACAAACATGGTATTCTTAGAACCTCATTTCGGAGGTTTTGCCTCAAAAGCCTCATTTTTGGAGCTTAAAAATTAGTGTTTGGAGGCACAACAAGGTTTCGAGACACAAGTCTTAATTCCAGATTCGGTAGCGTCAAAATGCAATTTTGATGTATATCATGCTCTTTGAACCTCATTT